>NC_052147.1:207566327-207605469 GCF_902713615.1 Scyliorhinus canicula
AGCCTACAGGTTCTTGCCCCACCCTCCCCAAAGCGTACAGGTTCTTACCCACCCCCCCTCCTCCCAAAGTGGACAGGTTCTTACCCTCCCCCCTCCCCAAAGCCTACAGGTTCTTACCCCACACCCTCCCCAAGCCTACAGGTTCTTGCCCCACCTCCCCAAAGCGTACAGATTTCTTACCCCCCCCCCCCTCCCCAAAGCCTACAGGTTCTTACCCCACACCCTCCCCAAAGCCTACAGGTTCTTGCCCCACACTCCCCAAAGCGTACAGATTCTTACCCCACCCCCTCCCCAAAGCCTACAGGTTCTTACCCCACCCCCTCCCCAAAGCCTACAGGTTCTTACCCCCCACCCTCCCCAAAGCCTACAGGCTCTTGCCCCACCCTCCCCAAAGCCTACAGGTTCTTACCCCACCCTCCCCAAAGCGGACAGGTTCTTACCCCACCCTCCCCAAAGCCTACAGGTTCTTACCCCACCCTCCCCAAATCGTACAGGTTCTTACCCCACCCACCCCAAAGCCTACAGGTTCTTACCCCACCCACCCCAAAGCCTACAGGTTCTTACCCCCCCTCCCCAAAGCGTACAGTTCTTACCCCACCCACCCCAAAGCGTACAGGTTCTTGCCCCACCCACCCCAACGCGTACAGGTTCTTACCCCACCCCCTCCCCAAAGCGGACAGGATCTTACCCGACCCCCCTCCCCAAAGCGTACAGGTTCTTACCCCACCCCCTCCCCAAAGCGTACAGGTTCTTACCCCACCCCCTCCCCAAAGCGGACAGGTTCTTACCCCACCCTCCCCAAAGCGGACAGGTTCTTGCCCCCCCCTCCCCAAAGCCTACAGGTTCTTACCCCCCCCCTCCCCAAAGCCTACAGGTTCTTACCCCACCCCCTCCCCAAAGCCTACAGGTTCTTGCCCCACCCTCCCCAAAGCCTACAGGTTCTTACCCCCCCCTCCCCAAAGCGTACAGGTTCTTACCCCACCCTCCCCAAAGCGTACAGGTTCTTACCCCACCCTCCCCAAAGCGGACAGGATCTTACCCCACCCCTCCCCAAAGCGGACAGGTTCTTACCCCACCCCCTCCCCAAAGCGTACAGGTTCTTACCCCACCCCCTCCCCAAAGCCTACAGGTTCTTGCCCCACCCTCCCCAAAGCGTACAGATTCTTACCCCCCCTCCCCAAAACCTACAGGTTCTTACCCCACCCCCTCCCCAAAGCCTACAGGTTCTTACCCCACCCTCCCCAAAGCGTACAGATTCTTACCCCCCCCCTCCCCAAAGCGTACAGGTTCTTACCCACCCCTCTCCAAAGCGGACAGGATCTTACCCCACCCCTCCCCAAAGCGGACAGGTTCTTACCCCACCCTCCCCAAAGCCTACAGGTTCTTACCCTCTCCCCCCCCCCCCCCCTCCCCAAAGCGGACGGGTTCTTACCCCACCCTCCCCAAATCGTACAGGTTCTTAGCCCACCCACCCTAAAGCGTACAGGTTCTTACCCCCCCCCCCTCCCCAAAGCGTACAGGTTCTTACCCCCCCCCCCTCCCCAAAGCGTACAGGTTCTTACACCACCCCCTCCCCAAAGCGTACAGGTTCTTACTCCACCCCCTCCCCAAAGCCTACAGGTTCTTACCCCACCCACCCCAAAGCGTACAGGTTCTTACTCCACCCCCACCCCAAAGCGTACAGGTTCTTACCCCACCCTCCCCAAAGCCTACAGGTTCTTACCCCCCACCCTCCCCAAAGCCTAGAGGCTCTTGCCCCACCCTCCCCAAAGCCTACAGGTTCTTACCCCACCCTCCCCAAAGCGGACAGGTTCTTACCCCACCCTCCCCAAAGCCTACAGGTTCTTACCCCACCCTCCCCAAATCGTACAGGTTCTTACCCCACCCACCCCAAAGCCTACAGGTTCTTACCCCACCCACCCCAAAGCCTACAGGTTCTTACCCCCCCCTCCCCAAAGCGTACAGTTCTTACCCCACCCACCCCAAAGCGTACAGGTTCTTACCCCACCCACCCCAACGCGTACAGATTCTTACCCCACCCCCTCCCCAAAGCGGACAGGATCTTACCCGACCCCCCTCCCCAAAGCGTACAGGTTCTTACCCCACCCCCTCCCCAAAGCGTACAGGTTCTTACCCCACCCCCTCCCCAAAGCGGACAGGTTCTTACCCCACCCTCCCCAAAGCGGACAGGTTCTTGCCCCCCCCTCCCCAAAGCCTACAGGTTCTTACCCCCCCCCCTCCCCAAAGCCTACAGGTTCTTACCCCACCCCCTCCCCAAAGCCTACAGGTTCTTGCCCCACCCTCCCCAAAGCCTACAGGTTCTTACCCCCCCCCTCCCCAAAGCGTACAGGTTCTTACCCCACCCTCCCCAAAGCGTACAGGTTCTTACCCCACCCTCCCCAAAGCGGACAGGATCTTACCCCACCCCTCCCCAAAGCGGACAGGTTCTTACCCCACCCCCTCCCCAAAGCGTACAGGTTCTTACCCCACCCCCTCCCCAAAGCCTACAGGTTCTTGCCCCACCCTCCCCAAAGCGTACAGATTCTTACCCCCCCTCCCCAAAGCCTACAGGTTCTTACCCCACCCCCTCCCCAAAGCCTACAGGTTCTTACCCCACCCTCCCCAAAGCGTACAGATTCTTACCCCCCCCTCCCCAAAGCGTACAGGTTCTTACCCCACCCCTCCCCAAAGCGGACAGGATCTTACCCCACCCCTCCCCAAAGCGGACAGGTTCTTACCCCACCCTCCCCAAAGCCTACAGGTTCTTACCCTCTCCCCCCCCCCCCCCCCCTCCCCAAAGCGGACGGGTTCTTACCCCACCCTCCCCAAATCGTACAGGTTCTTAGCCCACCCACCCTAAAGCGTACAGGTTCTTACCCCCCCCCCCCCCTCCCCAAAGCGTACAGGTTCTTACCCCCCCCCCCCCTCCCCAAAGCGTACAGGTTCTTACACCACCCCCTCCCCAAAGCGTACAGGTTCTTACTCCACCCCCTCCCCAAAGCCTACAGGTTCTTACCCCACCCACCCCAAAGCGTACAGGTTCTTACTCCACCCCCACCCCAAAGCGTACAGGTTCTTACCCCACCCACCCCAAAGCGTACAGGTTCTTACTCCACCCCACCCCAAAGCGTACAGGTTCTTACCCCACCCACCTCAAAGCGTACAGGTTCTTACTCCACCCCCACCCCAAAGCGTACAGGTTCTTATCCCACCCTCTCCTTTTGCACATATTTTTCAAGCGGGAGCTACTCTGCATGAGTCAACACCCCCCCAAAAAAGTGTACAGGGTCTTCCAGGCTGCTCTTTGAGAAAATGAAAAAAGCAATGAAACTCGCTTATTGTCACAAGTAGGCTTCAAATGAAGTTACTGTGAAAAACCCCTAGTTGCCACATTCCGGCTCCTGTTCGGGATTGGTGCAGACTCGATGGGCTGAATGGCCTCCTGCGCTGTAGGAACTCGATGGCTCAATGGAAAGGTCAGACAGCTTGAGCCATTAGACTTTAGAAAATTGCGAGCTGACCTTATTGAAACATACAAGATCTGTAGCGGACCTGACAGTGTGAATACTGAAAGGATGTTTTTCCCTGTGTGGGCGAGGCGAAAGCTGGGGGAGACAGTTCAAAAATAAGGGATCTCCCATTTAAGGTGGAGATGAGAAAAAACTCTTTGAATCTTTGAAACTCAGTGGCGGAGATAGTCAGTGAATATTTTTAACGCAGATGCAGATAGATTCTTGACTAACGGGAGTCAAAAGTTCTGAGGGGAGATGGAATGTGGAGTTGAGGCCACAGTCCGATCAGCCACAATGTTACTGAATGATAGAGTAGGCTTGAGGGGCCAAATGGCCTAATGTTCCTGATTTAGATGGAATGATTTAAAATATTATAGAAATTAGGAAATTGTGTTCTAAAATGTTCTTGGTAAACTTGTAAAAATACACATCTGGATGAGAGTTATAATGAATTTTTTTTACTGTTAGGACTACGATGGGCTTATTATCCGTTCCGGAACAAAGGTTACTGCTGATGTTATCAATGCTGCAAAGAATCTGAAGATAATAGGTAGAGCTGGAACTGGAGTGGATAATGTGGATGTGGAAGCATCAACAAGGAATGGAACCATTGTGATGAAGTAAGATTAGTTCATTCAAGTCTAAAACTGAAAATGTGTTGAGAAACTGACAAACATGCATAACATCACCTGAAAAATATCTAGTTTTGCTATAATAGATTAAATCTTTTTGTTTACAGCATCTATTCACAATATCCTAATAGAATATTTGAAGAAGCAAATTTATTTTCCTGCTTTCCCATGTCTTTAACGTAATTCTGCAAAACAACATTTTCATGAACTGGAACTCCCTGAAGCACATCTATTCATCTTGAATTGTAGGTGCTGCTTATGAAAAAGAATAGTTTTATCCTATATGACAAACATTGATTAAAACTTACTGAAAAGTCATTGAGAAGTTCTTCTTTTATTTAAAAAAAAAAAAAGTTTGCTTGCAGATCTCATGAAATGGCCTTTCTGAGTATTGAAAATCATTGTGACTTACTAAGTACACACATCTAGCACATAGCGACTGTTGGTAATGTTGTAGAAAACCTATTTTAAAGAAGATTTTTGACTTGGCTATCCGTATGGGGAGGTGGTGGGATAATGGTATTGTTGCTGGACTAGTAATCCAGAGACCCAGGATAATGATCTGGGGACCCGGGTGCGAATCCCACCACGGCAGGTAATGGAATTCAAACTCAATAAAAATATCTGGAATTGAAAGTCTAATGATGATCATGAAGCCATTGTGGATTTCGTAAAAACCCAACTGGTTCACTAATGTCCTTTGAGAAGGAAATCTGCCATCCTTACTTGGCCTACACGTGACTGCAGACCCACAGCAACATGATTGACTCTTAAATACTCTCTGAAATGGCCTAGCAAGCCATTCAGTTGTATCCAATTGCTACAAAAACACAACAAATGAATGAAACCGGACGGACCACCTGGCATCGAACCAGGCACCAGAAATGACAACGGCAAACTAGCCCTGCCGACCCTGCAAAGACCCCCCTTACTAATATCTGGGGCTTGTTAAGCAACAAGTCATACTCACAGAATCATACCTTACAGACAATGTCCTGCCTCACCCTAGGAGTCCTCAACATCGACTCTGGACCCCATGAAGTCTCATGGCTTCAGGTTAAACATGGGCAAGGAAACTCCTGCTGATTGCCACGAACCGGCCACCATCAGCTGATGAATCAGTAGTCCGCCATGTTGAACACCACTTGGAGGAAGCACTGAGAGTGACAAGGGCTCAGAATATGCTCTGGTGAGGGATTTCAACGTCCATCACCAAGAGTGGCTCAATAGTAACACCACAGACCAAGCTGACCGGGTCCTGAACGACATTGCTGCTAGGCTGGGAGTGCAGCAGGTGGTGAGGGAACCAACAAGAGGGAAAAACATTCTTGACCTCATCCTCACCAATCTGTCTGCTGCAGATGCACCTGTCCATGACAGCATCGGTTTAAGTGACCACCGCACAGTCCTTCTGGAGACAAAGTCCTGGCTTCACATTGAAGATATTCTCCATTGTATTATGTGCTAAGTGGATGACTTTGAACAGATCTAGCAACCCCAGACAGGGCATTGATGAGGCGCTGTGGGACATCAGCAGCATCCAAATTGTTTTCAACCACAATCTGCAACCTCATGACACGGCATATCCCCCACTCTACCACTACCACCAAGCCAAGTAATCAATCCTGGTTCAATGAAGAGTGCAGGAGACCATACCAGGAGCAACATCATGTACACCGAAAAATGAGGTGTTGCCCTGGTGAGGATACAGCACATGACACAGCATAAGCAGTAAGTAACAGTGTACCCGAACAGGCACCGGGCTGTGGCGACTAGGGGATTTTCACAGTAATGTAATTGCAGCGTTAATGTAAGCTTACTTGTGACACTAATAAAGATTATTATAATAATAGACAGAGCTAATCGATTCCACAATAAAGGCATCAGATCTAAGCTCTGTATTCCTGCCACATCCAGCCATGAATCATGGTGGACAACACAAATATCCCCATCTTCAATGATGGAGGAGCCCAGGACATGTGTGCAAAAGGCAATCTTCAGCCAGATGTGCCAAATGGATGATCTATCTCAGTCTCCTCCAGAGGTCCCAGCATCACAGATGTCAGTCTTAAGCCAATAAAATTCTCTCCACATAGAGCAAGAAACGGCTGAAGGCACTGAATACTTCGACGGCTATGGGTCCTGACAATATCCTGGCAATAGTACTGAAGACTTGTGCTCCAGGACTTTCTGCGCCCTAGCCAAGCTGTTCCCGGACAGCTACAACACTGGCATCTACCAGGCAATATGGAAAATTGCCCAGGACAAATCCAACCCAGCCAATTACTGCATAATCCATCTACTACTACTATTATTATTATACTCCATCGTCAGCAAAGTGATGGAAGAAGTCATCAACAGTACTATTAAGTGGCACTTACACAGCAATAACCTGCTGACGGACCCTCGGTTTGGGTTCCGCCAGGGTCAGTCAGCTCCTGATCCCATTACAGCCTTAATTCAAACATGGCCAAAAGAGCTGAATGCCACAGGTGAGGTGAGAGTGACTGCCCTTGACATCAAGGCAGCATTTGACCGAGTATGGCATCAAGGAAGCCTAGCTAAACTGGAGCCAATGAGAATTGGAGGGGGGGGAAACTCTCCACCGTTGGAGTCATACCTGGCACAAAGGAAGATGGTTGTGGTGATTGGAAGTCAATTGTCTCAACTCCAGGACATCACTGCAGGAGTTCCTCAGGGTAGTGTCCTAGGCCAAACCATCTTCAGCTGCTTCATCAATGGCCTTCCTTCCACATAAGGTCAGAAGTGGGGATTGTGCAGTCATCTGCAAACATGTTCAGCACCATTTGTGACTTGAAGGTAATGAAACTGTCCATGTCCAAATGCAGCAAGACCCTGGACAATATCCAGGCTTGGGCTGACATGTGGCAAGTTACATTCATGCCACACAAGTGCCAGGCAATGACCATCTCCCACAAGAGAGGATCTAACCACCGCCCCTTGACATTCAATGACATTACTATAGCTGAATCTCCCATAATCAACATCCTGGGGCTTGCCATTAACCACCATCTACAAGGTACCAGTCAGGAGTGTAATGGGATACTCTCAACTTGTCTGAATGGGTGCAGTTCCAACACCACTCAAGAAGCTCGACACAATCTAGGACAAAGCAGCCGCTTGATTGCTCCCCCTTCCAGAAGCATTCAAACCCTCCACCACCGAACAACAGTGGCAGCCGTGTGTACCACCTACAAGATGCATTGCAGTAACTCACCAAGGTTCCTTAGACAACACCTTTCAAACCCATGACCACTACCATCGAGAAGAAAACGAGCGGCAGATACCTGGGAACCCCACCACCTGGAGCATCCACTCCAAGTCACTCACCATCCTGACTTCCCCCCCCCCCCCCCCCCCCCCCCCCCCCAAACAACAACACAGTGGGTGTACCTACGCCTCAAGGACTGCAGCGGTTCAAGAAGGCAGCTCACCACCAGTTTGTGAAGGTCAACTAGGGATGGGCATTAAATACTAGCCTAACCAGCGAAGCCCACATCTCATTAATTAATAAAACAATTCAGGACCAGATGCCTAGGACCGCAGGGTTACGTTTTCTGGTTCAAATGAACAAATTCTGGAACCTGTTGTCCCATCATCGTATTTGATTTTGTTGTATTTTGAAATTAAATAAATAGAACTGGGAGGACGGCATGCGGCACAGTGGTTAGCACTGGGACTACAGCACAGAGGACCCGGGTTTGAATCCCGGTCCTGGGTCACTGTCCATGTGGAGTTTGCACATTCTCCCCCTGTCTGCAGGTTAGTGGATTGGCCATGCTAAATTGTCCCTTAATTGTAAAATAAAATAATTGGGAACTCTAAATTTATATAATAATAAAAACAAACTGGTAAAGGATTATTTGGAACAAATCACGGTACAGAGCAATATTTCACAATACTAAACCTAATCCAGGAGGCAGGAGAGGAGACTGGGAGAGCTGCTGGTGAGAGGGAGCTACCGCTATCTGGGAATCCAGGTGGCACGGGAATGAGTGACACTACAAAAGGTAAATCTGACCCATCTAGTAGAGCAAACGAAGGAGTACTTTTAAAAGGTGGGACATGCTCCCGCTGTCACTGGCGGGCAGGGTACTGACCGTGAAAATGACGGTCCTCCCCAGATTTCTGTGGGGGCGGGGGCGAGTAGAGGCGGCATCATGTAAGGACACTAGTCTGGGGGCATTGATAACAGCACCTCTGCTGTTCTTGTGGCCTGGTACTCCACAAGCCAGGTGGTAGTGGCGGCCTTGAGAGTCTGGGAGCAGTGGAGGAAACATATGAGAGTGTAGGGGGCATCGGTCTGGACCCTGATTTGCAAAAGCGATCGGTTTGTACCGGGAAGGCTGGATGAGGGGTTTCGGAGATGGCAGAGAGCAGAGATTGAGAGGATGGGGATCTATTCGTAAATGGGAGCTCCCTTGTTTGAAGGATTTAGAGGAAAAGTTTGAACTGCCAGCAGAAAATAGATTTAGATATCTGCAGGTGCGGGATTTTTTTGCGAAGGCAGGTTTTGACCTTTCCACTCCTACCGCCACTGAGGATACAGGACAAGGTAGTTTCCAGAACCGGGGTGGGAGGGGAAGGTATCCGATATCTACAAAGAGCTTATGGAGTCGGAGGAAACGCAGATAGAGGAGCTAAAGGGTGAGTGGGAAGATGAGCTAGGGGGAGAGATAGAGGTGGGTCTATGGGAGGATGCTTTAAGCAGAGTTAACGCATCCTCATCATGTGCCAGGCTTAGCCTGATACAATTTAAGGTAGTTCACCGGGCACACAGGATGGTGGCCCGGATGAGCAAGTTTTCTGGGATGGAGGATAGGAGCCAGCAAATCATGTCCATGTGTTTTGGGCATGCCCGAAGCTTAGGGGATTCTGGCAGGGTTTTGCATGTCCACAGTACTAAAAACACGGGTGGTGCCGTGTCCAGAGGTGGCAATATTTAGCGTCTTGGCCTTTGCATCCCGGGTAGCCCGGAGATAGATTTTGCTAGATATTGCTAGCGTGGAGGGACTCTTAAGTCCCCAAAATCAGAGACCTGGGTAAGCAACATGGTTGGGTTTCTCAGACTTGAGGAAATCAAGTTTGTCCTGAGAGGGTCAACACTAGGGTTCGTTGTCTGGAGGTGGCAGCCGTTTGAAAAATGGAAATCGCTTTTTGTCACGAGTAGGCTTCAATGAAGTTACTGTGAAAAGCCCCTAGTCGCCACATTCCGGCGCCTGTCCGGGGAGGCTGGTACAGGAATCGAACCTGCTTGGTCTGCTTTAAAAGCCAGCGATTTAGCTGAGTGAGCTAAACCAGCCCTCTTTGGACTTCTTTGGGGAAAATTAACTGTTAACAGAGACAAAAATCTAAATGGGGGGGGGGTGGGGAGAAGTTAGGCTATTTTCTGTTAAGGGTAGGAGGCACTTGTTCGGGATGGAAATTATGTTTGTACTACATTTATATTTGGATTCGCTTCCTTTTCTGTTATTGTTATTATTATAAAATTACAAATACCTTAATAAAATGCTTTTTTTTAAAAAACGAACCTAATGACGTAGAAACTGAGAAACTAATTTTTAATTCGTATTACTCTCTGAACAAGCTAATCCATGCTTTTCTTAGATGAAAGTCTACTGCTGCAATCCTGACAGGATTCGCAATTGAATTAATATTAATCCTACTTTTTTCTTCAAAGCACACCAAATGGAAACACTATCAGTGCTGCAGAAATGACTTGTGCAATGATCATGTGCCTGGCAAGGTAAGGTTTTCCAAAATATACATTCAAACTGCAGAATTAGAATGGGAATATAAAGTCTCATTTATTTGATTGGAATGCTAAATACCACTGAACTTTTAAAATGTCAATTCTATTCATGGAAATGTTATTCAATTTCTCGTTTTCATCTGATGATATTTCCAGAAAATCAACTATAACTGAGGGTGCTCTGTTTAGATTTATATGTAGATCAGTATATATTCTTGAAATAAAAACCCTGAAAATAATGTTTCTTTAATGGATCTCCAATATAAAAGTGGGGCAGAAGTAGGCCGTTTGGCCCTTCGAGTCTGCTCTGCCATCCAACTGCTGCAAGGTGATGGGGGGTGGGGGGCAGGGCAGGGAAAGAAAAGAGAGAGAGAAAACCTGCAAAGGGTGGGGAACAGAGGGAGAGAACCTGCAAGTTGGGGGGAGAAAGAGAGAGAGCGAGAATGGCCTGGGGGGGTGGTGGTGAGATCTTGGTGGGCCCAGACAGGTTAAAAGTTTTATCATTCTGCCGGGAATGTGGAGGTGACTGTGACTGGGTGCGGGTGAGTGACTTGGCGTGGGGGGAATGAGACTGAGAAGGTGACTGCGTTGGAGGCGTGGGACTGAGTGGGTGACTGTGTTGGAGGTGTGGGAGGATTGAGTGACTGGTCGTGGGGGGAATGAGAGTGAGTGGGTGACTGTGTTTGGGAGGAGTGGGTGACTGTGTGTTTGGGAGGAGTGGGTGACTGTGTTTGGGAGGAGTGGGTGACTGTGTGTTTGGGAGGAGTGGGTGACTGTGTGTTTGGGAGGAGTGGGTGACTGTGTGTTTGGGAGGAGTGGGTGACTGTGTGTTTGGGAGGAGTGGGTGACTGTGTGTTTGGGAGGAGTGGGTGACTGTGTGTTTGGGAGGAGTGGGTGACTGTGTGTTTGGGAGGAGTGGGTGACTGTGTTTGGGAGGAGTGGGTGACTGTGTGTTTGGGAGGAGTGGGTGACTGTGTGTTTGGGAGGAGTGGGTGACTGTGTGTTTGGGAGGAGTGGGTGACTGTGTGTTTGGGAGGAGTGGGTGACTGTGTGTTTGGGAGGAGTGGGTGACTGTGTGTTTGGGAGGAGTGGGTGACTGTGTGTTTGGGAGGAGTGGGTGACTGTGTGTTTGGGAGGAGTGGGTGACTGTGTGTTTGGGAGGAGTGGGTGACTGTGTGTTTGGGAGGAGTGGGTGACTGTGTGTTTGGGAGGAGTGGGTGGCTGTGTGTTTGGGGTGTGGGAGGAGTGACTGTTGGGTTGACCTACATTTGACTCCAGATCCACAGCAATGTGACTGTCTCTTAACCACCCTGTGATATGAATTGCCATTAATTTCAAGGTCAATTGGGGTGAGCAGAACATTGGGCTCGACAATGATGCCCAAAACCCATGAAAGACTAAATTTTAAAAAAATATACTAATTAGCCTTCTCTCATAGTACCATACTAGATCTAAAATAGCCAAATCTCTAGTTAGTTCCTCAACATAATAAGAAGTCTTACAACTCCAGGTTTGTTTCAAATCGCTAGCTTTCGGAGCAATACTCCTTCCTCCGGTGAATCTCAACATAATGTTTTGGGAAATCATATTGTATACGTTCTAGGAATTAATCCTCCGCAGCATTCGAGCTAATTAGATTTCCCAGTCTAAGATAAATGGAAGAATCCCACGATTACTCTAATTACCCTTGTTATTATTAATTGTAATTACCCTCATTTAATTACCCTTGGTATTACCCTTGTTACATGCAGCTCTAAATTCCTGATTTTCATCGTGCCATACATTACAACTACTCTTTGGTGGCCAATAAACAACTAAAGTTTGCTACCCTTGCTGTTTCTTAGCACTACCTCAATTGATTCTATATCTTGATCTTCCAACCTAAGATCCTCTCCCAAATGTACTGATCTCATTCTTTATTAACAGTGTTACCCCACTTTCTTTTTTTTTTGCCTGTCCTTCCTAAATGTCAAATACCCTTGAACATTCAGCTCCCAGTCTTGGACACCCTGAAGCCACGTCAATTAGGTAATAATCCGTTAACTTCTAGTTGTGCCATCAATTCATCTACCTTGGTGCAAATGCTGTGTACATTCCAAGAGTGCAGCCTCTAGCCTTATCTGTAGGTGCACTCTTAAGTGTACATGCTCTGTACTTTCCTACTATACTCTGATTACTATTTCCCTTTTTGTTACCTTGCCCACTTGCCTTCTCTCTCTTTCATTTATCACGGGTGCTATTCTCCGCTCCCCAGGCCGGGTGGGAGAATCGCGGGAGGGCCGCTCTGGCACCCCCCGCGATTCTCTCTTTTTTCCTCTCTCTCTCTCTCTCTCTCTCTCTCTCTCTCTCTCTCTCTCTCTCTCTCTCTCTCTTTCTCTTTCCCCCCCGGATGGGCCGAGCGGCCTGCCATTCCTGACCTGTTCACGCCGGCGGCAACCACACCTGGTCGCTGCCGGCGTGAACAGTGCACCAAAGGTGAGTTTGGGGCTTGTGGGGGGTGGAGAGGGGATTAAGCACCGCGGCCGTGCTCAGGAGGGGACTGGCCCGCGATTGGTGCCCACCGATCGTCGGGCCGGTGTCTCCAAGAGACGCACTCTTTCCCCTCCGCCGCCCCGCAAGATCAAGCCGCCACATCTTGCGGGGCAGCGGAGGGGAAGACGGCAACTGCGCATGTGCGGTTTGGCGCCGGCCAACCTGCGCATGTGCGGCAGACGTCATTAGGTGCCGCCGGCCGCGTCATTCTTGGCGAGCCGGGCCTTGACGCCAGCATCAAGGCCTGGCAGCCGAGTTCCCCGCAACGCCGCTCCTAGCCCTCCGGGGGTGGGGGATAGGGGACGAGGAGCGGCCTCCAACGCTATCGTGAAACACTCCGGGTTTCACGACGGCGTCGGCCGTTGCGGAGAATTCCGCCCCACATCTTTCCTTGTCTGATACTTCACCTCACTATTTAGTTTAAAGGCTTCTCTACCACCCTGTTTATATGACTTGTCAGAACACTGATCCTGGCACACTCAGGCGACGATTGTCCCAATGATAGGGCTCCAACTTCTCCCAGTACCACAGTTCGCCTGTGCCCCAAAGAATCAAACCCCATTTCTCCCACACCAATCTTTGAGCCACACAATTAACACTCTAATTTTATATACCTTGCATCAATTTGCTGGTGGGTAAGGTAATAATCCAGAGGTTATTGAGTTTCTCCTTTTCAATTTAGCATTTTGCTGTTTGTATTCCCTACGCAGAACCTCATTCCTAGTTCTATTACATCACTGTTCAACCCCAATTTGAATGGCTTCCTCTACCATGATGCCAAGGTCACCGCTCATCCATGAAGAAATTCCTCTTCTTCTCAGTTTTAAAGGATTGCCCCTTCAGTCTGAGGCTGTGCCCTCTGGTTCCAGTTTTTCCTACTAATGGAAACATACTTTCCACGTCCACACTATCCTGGCTTCCCAGTATCTTGTAAGTTTCAATAAGATCCCATCTCATCTTTCTAAACTCCAACGAGTACAGACCCAGAGTCCTCGACCGTTTCTTATATGACACTCTCTTCATTTCAGGGATCATTCTTGTGAACCTCCTTTGGACCCTTTCCCAGGTCAGCATATCCTTCCTTAGATACGGGGCCCAAAGCTGCTCACAATACTCCAAATGGAGTCTGCCCAGAGTCTTATACAGCCTCAGAAGTACATCCCTGCTCTTGTATTCTAGCCCTCTCGGTATTAATGCTAACATTGTAATTGCTTTCGTAACTGCCGACTGAACCTTCACGTTAACCTGAAGAGAATCTCGAACGAACTAGGACTCCAGTCCCTTGTGCTTCTGATTTCCTAAGCCTTTTCCCAGTTAGAAAATAGTCCAATCCTCTATCCTTCCTCCCAAAGTGCATAATCTCTCACTTTTGCGCATTGAATTCCATTTGTTACTTCTTTGCCCACTCTCCTAGCCTGTCCAAGTCCTTCGGAAGCCCGCCTGCCGCCTCAATACTACCTGTCCTTCTACATATCTTTGTATCATCTGCAAACTTAGCAGCAGTGCCTTCAGTTCCTTCCTCCAGATCATTCATGTATATTTTGAAAAGTTGTGGTCCCAGCACAGACCCCTGAGACACACCTCTAGCCACCGGCTGCCATCCTGAAAAATATCCCTTTCTCCCCACTCTCTGCCTTCTGCCAGTCAGCCAATCCTCTATCCATGCCTTACCTGCCTCACTCGCAGTCACAGCCTCCTGTCCCTGACCATGGTCCAAAACCAACAAACCCACCCAAAGGGGTGTGACCACCTCCTTGAACAAAGTGTCCGGTTAGCCAACACCCTCCTTTGCGCATTACATTTCTGAAACTTGGACTCCAGCTCGATGACTCTGAGCCAAAGATCCTCCAGCCACAAACACTTACTGCAGACCTGTTTGCCTTGGATCACACAGATGTCTATGAGCTCCCTCATTTTGCAGCTGCTGTGCATCATCTGCCGTGCCATTTTTTTTGTTTCGTTAATTAAATAATAATTTTACTGATGAAATTTTACTTCATCTCCTGAGTCCTACATGTGCTTATGTTCCTATTATTTCAATTATTGGTCTACTTAGATTGAAATTCCCCAGTTAAGATAAATAGGAATTACTCACCGGCCAATCTGATAAAACTTGCTAATATTAGCCTATCAAATACAGATAAAACCTTTCATAGCTCAGGTAATTTTACTGTAAGACTTCTTACAACACCAGGTTAAAATCCAACTGGTTTGTTTAGAATCACGAGCTTTCGGAGCACTGCTCCTTCCTCGGGTGAATGAAGAGGTAGGTTCCAGAAACACACACATCAACACACACAAGTCAAAGATGCAAGAAGATACTTTAAATGCGAGTCTTTGCAGGTAATTAAGTCTTTACAGGTCCAAACGGCGCAACTGGAGAGAGGGATAATCACAGGTTAAATCCAGTTGCTGAGGGCCTGGACAGCATGTCCTAATCGCTGGGGGACGTGACCCAGTACCAGGTGGACCTAGATAAGGTGCAATGGGGCATGTCCCAGTCTTAGGTGGGCATTGCCAAGGCCCTTCAAAATATGCACTGGTCGCTTGGAGAGGTCTGCCAGTCCCATATGGGCGTAGCTGAGACGCTGCAGGACATGTCCTGGCTCCTGAGGATGGTGTCACAGTCGCAGGTGAGCATGTTCCAGTCACTGAGGAGCATCACCGAGGGCATCGACACTGTGCTGCAGACATTGGGGAGCCGCCAAGCCTGGCAGAACCAGATGACCCAGTGGTAGCCAGAGCTTGATCCAGTTGCCCCACCGTCCTGAGGTAAACACCAGGACCCTATGGCACCGTCTGGGAGGCGGGAATTGCTGGTGCTGAACCGGAGCCACCATACAGAGTGGCGATGGCAGCCATGCGCTCCCCCGAGAACCACTCCACTAACAATGGCACGTCTCTGAGTCAGCACTTGGAACAGGGCAGGTCAACGGGGCATGTGATGGGGCCCTCCGGCACCAGAGGATCCCCGTCTTGGAGTCAGCAGCCGGAACAAGGCGGCACGGCGGGGCATGTGCTGCCGGCAAATGCGTTGGGGCCTTCTGGGCCCAGAGATCGCCGGCCAGGGGCACGATTGCCATGTGACACAGTAGGCAGCAAGCTTCCTCCATGTCTGATGTGCATCCTGGGGACACCCCAGGACATTGTGTTGGAGGGAGGAAGGCTAAGCAGATCAAGGATCACTGAGAGGGCGCCAAGGGGCTGTCCTGCATCCTCTGGATGGTCCTGTGGATCCTCCCTGAGCTCATCCTCCAGCCCCTTCAGGTATGGGCCGCAGCCCTGCCGGCATACCATGTGCAGGTGATGCGTTGAGTGAGCGCTTAGCAGACAGGCAGAGGTCAGACTATGACATGGAATGAGGAGCATCGGCGCAATGCTTGCAGCGTCACCGTCACCTCCCTGGCCTTGCCAATGGCCCGCTGACAGTCCCACCCCCCTGGAGTGATACACAGATCCTGGGAGGGTAGGGAATGGTGGAAGGGAAGGCTGAGTGATGGGGAGGGGGACGGAAAGGGGGGAGTTGGCGAGAGAGTGGAATGATGGGCGAGGCCGGCCTCCCTGGTCCTCCGGACTTGCTGGACCCTCGCCACTGCTGGCTGTCCTCCATCCTCTGGATGGTCCTGTGGATTCTCCCTGAGTTCATCCTCCAGCCCCTTCAGGTCGGTCCAGTGCCTCCTCGTCCTCCTCGTCTAAGGTGGCCACATGTTCCCCCAGCACGTCATCCCGCTGCTGTCTCAGGTTGTGGAAGACACAACAGATCACCACAGAGCGGGTGACCCTTTGGGAGGGTGTACTGCAGTGCACCACCAGACCATCTTGAGGAGTCGATGCATTACTCACTGGGGGCTGTATCGGGTCTCCACATTGGTCACTGGCCTCCGTACTGATATCTTTGCCAGGTCCTCAGCGGATACCCCTTATCCCCAAGAGCCAAACAGCCATCCTGGGGTGGCTCTCCAAGAAGCTGGGGATGTCCGACTGCCCCAGGATGCAGCTGCCATGAACACTTCCTGGGAAGCATGCATGATCTTCATGTGGTGATTGCACACAAGCTGGATGTTCCGAGAGTGGAACCCATTCCTGTTGATGTAGGCCCTTTCCAGATGGCCTGGTGAGCGCAAGGCGACATGTGTGTGATCTACTATCCCCCGGACCATCCTGTCAATGGCTGAAACCAGCTTCCTGGGCATCCTGTTGGGCTTGGTCCTTGTCAAAGTTGTACAGTTTGCTGCCCAGGCAAACAGGGCTGTGAGACTTCACGGATGGACCTTGTGGGCTGTAGTTTGAGATGCTGCTCAAGTCCCTGCCTGAGCCCTGGAATGATCTGGAGGTGCAGAAATTCAGAGCTGTCGTGACCATGATGGCCACCAGGGACGGGTATCCTCATCCACATGGTACGTGAGGACATCGCACAGGTGCTGCACAACCCCCTTGTTGAGGCGGAGCCTCCTGTGGCGCACACTGTCCGTCATTTGTTCGAAAGGCCAGCAATGCCTATACACAGTGGGTCATCATGGGTCTCCCCTCTGGGTCCCAGCCTGGCCGATGGGCAGCCGGGTCCTCGATGTGGGGCGGGGCCCTGCACGTGGGCCGCCTTGAGTCTCCGTTGACGCTGCTGCTGCCGCCTCCTCTGGTGTCTGCCGGCCTGCCTGACAGCAGCACCACAAGTGCAGCTTCCTTGGGGTCAATGATATCGTCCATACCGTGTAAGATCTGTAAGGAATTGGGGGAGGGTGTGAGACTGACGACCAGCGGTGTCTTCCGCTCCAGGACCAACCAGTCCCCCCCCACACCCACCCGGCATGCCTTGCCTGTGCACCCCCAGCTGCAGCTGGTACCCATGTTCATGAGACACTGCAGGTAATGTTACCTGGACCAGGTGCTGGTCCCCTCCCCAGTGCGCATACCCACTTTCTGGTCGCTGAATATGTCCCTGGTGCTGGGGCCCAGCCCCTGGATCTTTGGATGTTGGCTGCTGTGTCCATGGTATTGCCTCCCGCAGTTTTCAGGCACAGTGTCCAGACATCACGGTCTGATTGGGATGCTAGACAATAACTCCCACATGCTGCATGGCACACCTACCCACGAGGATCCACTTGTGATGTGCCAAGTGCTCACTTAACTATAATTGCCAATTCCCAATCAGTAATCACCTTCCGCCGCATGGCCAGAGGCCTCCGCAGTCAGTAGGAGTTATCGGTGAGGCAGGTGAGCAGGGGCTGGCATTGCCCCAGGAACGGGACCACACGGGCAGCATCCCCAGTGCCCCGGGCTCATTGCCTGGGAGCGAAGATGTCTACTCACCTGCTCGGGGGGGTCCCCGCAGCAGCACTTCCGCCAGCATCACATTTTTTAAAAGGAGTACTAATCGCACCCGTGTGACCACCTGCTGGACACGTCGTTACAACATTCGGGGGCCATTGGATAGGGGGTTGCTCCAATTAATTGTGTGGAGATTGGCCTTAAGTGGTCATTATTGGTTTCTCGCCATGCAAAGGCGGAAACCGGATTTCGGCAATGGGAGCGGGCCAGTCAGATTGCAAACAGATCGACGCCCGGTGCGGTCCTCAATTTTTGGCCTCTCGCGCTATTTAACAGCCTTGTCGCGCTCTCGCTGAAGTCCAACATGGCCATTAAATCACAACCACTGTGCCTAGCTACTGTCTTTGTGCTTGCTTTGTTTGTGCACTTAGAAGACCATCTGTTTTTGTACTAGTTGAAATTCTACTGAGATCCATCAGCTCTGCTGACTGGGGAAACAAGTTCAGATATGCTGCCTATTTCACTACATTTATCCCTGACTAAGACGGAAGAGACTTAACATTAACAGTAAGTTGTAGTTAAATGATGAATGCAAAGGAGACCAGATTTTAGCTGTAGTTAACTGCTAGATGCAAACTAGGCCAGATTTTAGAAAGAGATTAACCTTTAAAATTGACCCCTCAAATTCCTTCACTCATCAATTTCCCAAAGTTCGCACTCTGAGCAGAATTTTACATTCTCCCGCCAGCGGGTTTGTAGGTGGGGGATGGCCGCAGATTCTTCAGGAGACGTAGCTACTGGCTCTCGCCGCATACTGTGAACCTTTAAAAAATATTGATTGTGTTTGAAATAAAATATAGTACTAACAATCAACAAACAAATATCACCAAGTTTCAAACTGTTTGTTATTTTCCCTTTTTTCTCCCAATAACCACCCTCCATCCACTGGCAACGAACAAATCTTCAAATAGCGACAGAAAGATCCTCCATCTTGCCTCGAATCTGTCTTCCGATCCTCTGAGAGCGAATCTAATCTTATCCAGTTGTAGAACATTACAGCACAGTACAGGCACTTCGGCCCTCGATGTTGCGCCGACCTGTGAAACCATTCTAAAGCCCATCTACACTATTCCCTTATCATGCATATGTTTATCCAATGACCATTTAAATGCCCTTAATGTTGGCGAGTCCACTACTGTTGCAGGCAGGGCATTCCACGCCCTTGCTACTCTGAGTAAAGAACCTACCTCTGACATCTGTCCTATATCTATTTCCCCTCAATTTAAAGCTATGTCCCCTCGTGCTGGACATCACCATCCGAGGAAAAAGGCTCTCGATGTCCACCCTATCTAATCCTCTGATCATCTTGTATGCCTCAATTAAGTCACCTCTTAACCTTCTCTCTAATGAAAACAGCCTTAAGTCCCTCAGCCTTTCCTCATAAGATCTTCCCTCCATACCAGGTAACATCCTGGTAAATCTCCTCTGCACCCTTTCCAATGCTTCCACATCCTTCCTATAATGCGGCGACCAGAACTGTAAGCAATAGTCCAAATGCGGCCGCACCAGAGTTTTGTACAGCTGCAACATGACCTCATGGCTCCGAAACACAATCCCTCTAGCAATAAAAGCTAACACACCGTATGCCTTCTTAACAACCCTATCAACCTGGGTGGCAACTTTCCGGGATCTATGTACATGGACACCGAGATCCCTCTGCTCATCCACACTACCAAGAATCTTACCATTAGCCCAGTACTCTGTATTCCTGTTACTCCTTCCAAAATGAATCACCTCACTTTTCTGCATTAAACTCCATTTCATAGAATTTACAGTGCAGAAGGAGGCCATTCTGCCCATCGAGTCTGCACCAGCTCCTGGAAAGAGCACCCTACCCAAGGTCAACACCTCCACCCTATCCCCATAACCCAGTAACCCCACCCAACACTAAGGGCAATTTTGGACACTCAGGGCAATTTATCATGGCCAATCCACCTAACCTGCACATCTTTGGACTGAGAGAGGAAACTGGAGTACCCGGAGGAAACCCACGCACACACTGGGAGGATGTGCAGACTCCGCACAGACAGTGACCCAAGCCGGAATCGAACCTGGGACCCTGGAGCTGTGGAGCAATTGTGCTATCCACAATGCTACCGTTGCCACCTCTGTCCACAACTCCACCGACTTTAGTGTAATCTGCAAATTTACTCACCCATCCTTCTACGCCCTCCTCCAGGTCATTTATAAAAATGACAAACAGCAGTGGCCCCAAAACAGATCCTTGTGGTACACCACTAGTAACTGAACTCCAGGCTGAACATTTCCCATCAACCACTACCCTCTGTCATCTTACAGCGAGCCAATTTCTGATCCAAACTGCTAAATCACCCTGAATCCCCATGCCTGCGTATTTTCCCTCGTATCATATGCATCATATCCCTCTATACCCATCCTATCCGTGTATTTGTTGAGATGCCTTTTGAACGCTGTTAATGTATCTGCTTCCAAAATCTCCCCTGGCAACGCGTTCCAGGCACTCGCCATCCTCTGTTTTTAAAAAAAAAAAACCTGCCTCGCACATCTCCCCTAAACCTTGCCCCATGGACCGTAAACCTATGCCCCCTAGTGACTGACTACTCTATCCTGGGAAAGAGTGCCTGCCCATCCACTCTATCCATGCCCCTCATAATCTTGTAGGCCTCTATCAGGTCATTCCTCAGCCTCCGTCGGTCTAATGAAAACAGTCCGAGTCTATTCAGCCTCTCTGCATAGCTAACACCCTCAAACCAGGCAACATTCTGGTAAACTTCCTCTCCAAAGCCTCTGCATCCTTCTGGTAGTGTGGCGACCAGAATTGTGTGCTACATTCGCAGTGCGGCTGTACCAAGGTTCTATACAACTGCAGCATGACTTGCTGGATTTTATACTCCATGCCCTGTCTAATGAAGGCAAGCATTCCGTATGCTTTCTTGACTACCTTATCCACTTGTGTTGCCACCTTCAAAGATCTGTGGACCTGCACACCCAGATCTTTCTGACTTTCTATATTCCGAAGAGTTTTGCCATTTATGGTACATTTCCCCTCTATGTTAGACTTACCAAAATGCATTACCTCACATTTGTCAGGATTAAACTCCATTTGCCATTTCTCTGCCCAAGTGTCCAATCGATCTTGTCCTGTCCTGCTGCATCCTCTGACAACCTCATGAAAGAACCCACTCGTATGAACTTGAGTAATATGGATCCTGTGTACTACCTTGAACTGTATAAGACTCATCCTGGCACAAGCTCTATCCCAATTCCTCCTCTCATTTCTGTCTTATCTCCGCCACTGGTGCCTTCTCCATTGCCAACAACCACCCATAGATATCCACCATAATCCCTTCCCCCAGCTCATCCCATGTTAGCAATTTCTCCAATAGCGTATACTTTGGCAGCTGAGAAAATTAGGAGAGCTCCTGCCGTAAGAAATCCCGCTCCTGCATTCACTCCCCCTTGGCAGCTGGAATTTTCCCTTCAACTCCTCTCGCCTTGTGAATCTCCTCTCTATAAACAGGTCCCTTAGCCGCTCTGCCCCTTCCCTATGCCACTTTCTGTACGTCGTGTCTATCCCGGCTGGTATGAACCTATGATTCCCACATACTGGAGCCCTCCTCTGCAAAGTGCTGCCTCAGCTGGTTCCATATCTGAGGGCGACGCTGCAATGGAACTATTGGTATACCTACCTGAGGAGAACGGGAGGGGCAACCATTGCCAAGGCCCTTAAGCATGCCCCCACACAGGATATCTCTTTTCCCCCATTCCTGCTCAAACAAATTCTGAAATTAATTTATCCACCCTACAAAAGAATTCCACTGGTAGGAATATCAGAAGGGACTGAAAAACAAATAAAAACCATGGCAAAATGTTCACCGTTGCAGTCTGTACACTCCACACCAAGGTAGTGGTAGGACATCCCACCTCTTCAAATCCCCTTTCACCCCCTGTACCAAACTGGCCAACTGCCACTTAAGCATCGTGGCCCTGTCGTGGACCACCTGAATACCCAGATACCAAAACCTTATTTTGCCCAGCTTAAATGGCAAGGCACACCTCCCCTGGGCATTCACTGGGAATACCTCACTTTTTGCCACATTCCGTTTGTACCCGGAAAAGGTGCCAAACTTCCTGAGTAGGTCCATTATTTTCCCCATACACTCTAGCAGGTTCAAAACATATAGCAACAAATCATCAGCGTATAATGACTCCTTACCTCTCCTTACAATGCCCTACCCCCTACCCTATCCCCATAATCCTTCCTAACCTTTTTGGTCACTAAGGGCAATTTATCATGGCCAATCCACCTAACCTGCAGATCTTTGGACTGTGGGAGGAAACCGGAGCACCCGGAGGAAACCCTCGCAGTCACGGGGAGAACGTGCAGACTCCGCACAGACAGTGACCCAGTGGGGAATTGAACCTGGGACCCTGGCGCTGTGAAGCCATAGTGCTAGCCACTTGTGCTGCCCAATGCCCTATCATTCCCTTAACGCCTGAAGCACAATAGCCAAAGGCTCAATAGCCAATGCAAACAACAGTGGGACGAGAGGGCAACCCTGTCTTGTGCCCCTGTGCAACCTAAAATTTCCTGAATTCACTATTCATCCTCTCACCTGCACAATCTCCCATGTAGCCGCCTGCTGCCTCAACTGATGGTCTAGCAGCTGACTAGCCACCTCCCCATATTCATAAAGCACCCCCCTTGAGCGATGAAGCTGACCCACCGCCATCCCTGTTGTCACCAGGTCAAACTCCCCATGTAGTTTCTTCTGTTCTACCAACAGCTTCCTAATCGGGGCCACTGAGTATGGCCAGTCCACTTCTACAATGGCAGCCACCAACCTCTATCTCTTCACCCTCTCAACTTTGACCCTATGGGCCTTGGAAGATATTAATTCCCCCTCAAACCACCGCCTTCAATGCCTCCCAAAACATGGAGGACGCAACCTCCCTGTTCTGGTTAAGCTCCACATAGTACTTTATCACCGAGGCCACCTTAGAACATAGAACAGTACAGCACAGAACAGGCCCTTCGGCCCTCGATGTTGTGCCGAGCAATGATCACCCTACTTAAACCCACGTAACCCGTATACCCGTAACCCAACAATCCCCCCATTAACCTTACACTACGGGAAATTTAGCATGGCCAATCCACCTAACCCGCACATCTTTGGACTGTGGGAGGAAACCGGAGTACCCGGAGGAAACCCACGCACACACAGGGAGGACGTGCAGACTCCACACAGACAGTGACCCAGCCGGGAATCGAACCTGGGACCCTGGAGCTGTGAAGCATTGATGCTAACCACCATGCTACCGTGAGGCCCTTCTGACACAACTTCTTATCCACCAGGAGGATTGAATCAAACCTTCATGCGGGTTTCTTGAGCCCATCCCAATTCGAACCTCGCGCCCACACAATGTGGTGCATGGTCCGAAATCACTATCCGTCCGGGATGGGCGCTGACATCTTCACAAAGTCCACGTTGTTCCAATTGGGTCCGTACACATTTACTAAAACAACCGGCGCCCCTGCTCACTGTCACAAACCCCCCTCCTGGGACAGGACCTTCCTGGCCACCACAAATTAACACCCTTTAACTGAACAGGATTGCAGTCCCCCTTGACTCGACTAGGGTAGCACAGTGGTTAGCACAGTTGCTTTACAGCTCCAGTGTCCCAGGTTTGATTCCCAGCTTGGGGTCACTGTCTGTGCGGCTTCTGCACGTTCTCCCTGTGTCTGTGTGGGTTTCCTCCGGGTGCTTTGGTTGCCTCCCACAGAAGATGTGCAGGTTGGGTGGATTGACTATACTAAATTGCCCTTGGTGTCCAAAAAGATGGGGTGGGGTTCCTGGGTTATGGGGGTAGGGAGGTGGTGCGGGCTTGGGTAGGGTGCTCTTTCCAAGGGCTGGTGCAGATTTGATGAGTCTAAGGGCCTCCTGCACTGTAAATTCTATGAGTTGGGGTCTAAACCACAGTGGAACATCTGCCCCACCCATCCGGTTCTTAGCCATGTTTGTGTCTACTGAAGGAAGACCACATCTGCCCTCAAACTTTTTAAGTTCCTGTGTTAGACCAATGCATTTTAAAATCTTGTGGTATAATGGGGAGTCCAATTCACAACTCTGACTGCTTTAACAGCTGGGATGGGCAGGTTATCCAAAAAATCTGAAATGATCAATTTGTCCCTGAGAGGCTCAGATTTATACAAGTCACAGTAGTACAATATAAAAGCTGCCTTGACCTATAGAGGGGCGGAAATGAAGTTGTTGTCCAGGTTGAGTATCTAGGGGATCTCACTGGAGGCTGCTTGATGAGTTGGTGAGCTAGAGGACAACAGGCCCATTCTCCCCATGTTCATAAAAGTGTCCCTGTAGCAGCTGGACGCCTATTGGTGGTCAGTAGCTCAAACTGAGTTTGCAACTTTTGTCTGATTGTGGATAGTTTTGAAGAGGGATCAAGTGAATACTGGTGATTTACCTTAAGATGGAGTCCACCAGCCTCTGCCGTTTAACTTCTCCATCTTCAGCAGCACATGTGCGTTATAAGAAATAGCCCCCCTCCCTCCCCACCGAAGGATGGCCTTAAGAGCCTCCCACAACGTGGAAGGGGAGATTGAATTGAATAGATCCAATTCTATGTCGTCAATAGAGGTGGATAGGCGCTCACAATTTTTCTATCAGAGAGCAAAGTAGTATCCAACCTCCAGGGAGCTGCAAACTATTGTATATTGATCATTGGAGTCAGCCACAATCTGGAATGGGGAGAATTGGTCTCTTTTATTAATTAAAATAACTGTGCCCCTGGCCTTGTTATTGAAACTAGAATGAAAAACTTGCCCAATCCAACCTTTATGTAGCCTGGTTTGATCCTTAATACTTAAATGGGTTTTCTACAAAAAGACAATATCAGAGTCTAACCTGTTATGTCTGATTGCTCGCGACCATTCCAACACCTGACATTCCAATACCTAACATTCCAGGTAATCAATCGAATTGGATGTCTCCCAACACACCTCAAACTGGAGTCGGCCATTTCCAAGGAGAGATATTAAACAAGGGTCAGTGATAAGACAAAGCAGGAAGATCACCTAAGATGGTCTTTGAGCCAAGTCAGTGACTCTACAAAGAGACCAGAAGACACCCTCAGCAAATTAAAACTAGCCCCCATCTTACCTCCACCGAACCCAAAGGCACCATTGCAGATCAGCATAACCACACCCAAAAGCAAATGAAACCTAGAAATAACAAAACCCAATTAAACACAAACTGTTAAGCTAATTTTAAAACTCTTGTAATGAGCCGAAGAAAGACCCTTTAATACAGGGGTGGGCAAACTACGGCCCGCGGGCCGCATGCGGCCCGCCAAAGGTATTTCTGCGGCCCACCAAGTCATTAAAAAAAAAAAAAAAAAATTTTTTTTTTAAAAAAAAATTTTTTTTTTTTTTTTTTTAAATTTTTTTAAAAAAGTTAATGGGTGGGGGGGCTGTTGGGTTACTTACTGGTATAGGGTGGATACGTTGACTTGAGTAGGGTGATCATTGCTTGGCACAACGTCGAGGGCCGAAGGGCCTGTTCTGTGCTGTACTGTTCTATGTTCTATATGAGGCGCCCAGAATCATAACCGGGTGACGTAATTATTTTACTTAATATACTATGCGGCCCTTTGTGAATTGTGAATTTCTGAATGTGGCCCTTGCATGGAAAAGTTTGCCCACCCCTGCTTTAATACCACTCCCGTTAATTAACATGCTTTGTCAGCAGGGAGACTCCCAACTAAGAGTAAAAACTTAAGGCCATGTTGGCAACTAAAAGTCGCACCAAATAATAAAAAAAGGGAAAACGAGATTAATGTAAGGAACGAACAGCAGAAATCCCTCATATATAACTAAGGACATCAAGAATATATCCAAACAACAGAAATGAAAAAAAAAACTAAAATTAAAAGTGCCAGTTCAAAGAGCCTTGGGACAGTTTAAACCGAGCGCAGACTGTCCGGCTGGACAAAGGAGTCAGGATTCCTCAGCGAGTCAAAAAAGTATTTTTTGCAGAAAGTTACACGAAGGCGAGCTGGATAAATCATCCCAATTTGACTCCACTCTTATACAGGGTGGATTTCACTTTATTAAGTGACCCTTGTCTTGGCAAAGTCAGCACTCCTATCCTGGTACAATCTGAGAGAGTGGCCTTCCCATAAAAAATTCCGGTGCTCTCTTGCCCATTGAAGTACCAAAACCTCTTTAAAACTGGAAGCTCGCGACCACTTCACGAGGAGGATCTCCAGAGCGAGGCTTGGGTCGAAACAAACAGTGGACCCGGTGTAATTTGGGGGGAGATGGAGGTACACCCTCACCCACCATCTTGTGGAACAGGTCTGAGAGATACTGGAATAGGTGTGTGGATTTCAATCCCCTCTAGTAACTCCACAATACGAATATTCTGTCTTCTGGATCTGTTCTCTATGTTATTCAGCTTAACTGTTAATGTTCTGATATCTTTGATCACAGAAGCAAGGTTGGACTCCAAGGAGGTGATCCTATCACTATTATCAGATAAAGCAAACCCCATACCCTTTATTGTAGCTCCATGAGTTTTTGACGGTCTTGCTGCTGTACTCGAGAACTAAACGAATGGGGGCCAAGGCCTTGTCAATTGATCTTTTAAAGATCCACAGACAAGCTTTGTCGATACTTCTTTCGTTTGACTGCCAATATTTCTGTGAGTGCTTGGCTGCAGCATGGTTGGAGAAGAAGCTGCCTCTGCCATCTTACCTCTAGTTGATTCACAGAATCACAGAAAAATACAGTGCAGAAGAGGCCCTGCAGCCCATCGAGTCTGCACCACCGCATGAAAGGCATCTGATCTGCCAATCCTAATTCCATTTGCCAGCACTCGGCCCATAGCCTTGAATGTTAGGGGCTGGTTTAGCACACTGGGCTAAATCACTGGCTTTTAAAGCAGACCCAGGCAGGCCAGCAGCATGGTTCAATTCCCGTACTGGCCTCCCTGAACAGGCGGCGGAATAACATAGAACAGTACAGCACAGAACAGGCCCTTCGGCCCTCGATGTTGTGCCGAGCAATGATCACCCTACTCAAACCCACGTATCCATCCTATACCCGTAACCCAACAACCCCCCCAACACCTTACTTTTTAGGACACTACGGGCAATTTATCATGGCCAATCCACCTAACCCGCACATCTTTGGACTGTGGGAGGAAACCGGAGTACCCGGAGGAAACCCACGCAGACACGGGGAGGACGTGCAGACTCTGCACAGACAGTGACCCAGCCGGGAACCGAACCTGGGAACCTGGAGCTGTGAAGCATTTATGCTAACTACCGTGCTGCCCGGCTAGGGGCTTTTCACAGTAACTTCATTGAAGCCTACTCGTGAGAATAAGCATTTTTCATTTTCATGTTACGACGTGCCAAATGCTCATCCAGGTACTTTTTATAGGATGTGGGGTAACCCTCCTGTCCCACCCTCCAGGCAGTGCTTTCCAGACCATCACCACCCTCTGGGTAAAAATGTTTTTCCTCAATTCCCCCTGAACCTCCCTTCCTGCACCTTGAATTTGTGTCCCTGGGAACCGACCCATAACTAAGGGGAACAGCTGTTCCCTATCCACCCTGTCCATGCCCCTCATAATCTGGTCTCCCTCCGTCTTCTCTGAATCAAGGGAGGCTTCAGAATCCCATTGAGATTCAGGCCAAATCTTTTCTGGCTTTACCTGCCTTGATGAGGGAAAACTCTACCCAGCCAATTTCCAAGGTTTCTCCAAGAAATTAAAGACCCATGGCGCAGGGAGAAAGGGAAAAGTCCTGATTTTTCAAATCTCAAATTTAATCTGATATTATCACTTGCATAAATCTTATTTAATAAATCCCTTATTTATTACTGTAACCTGCCAATTTTCACAAGGAGTAGCAATTTGTAGTACTTCTCTATCTTTACTGTATGATTTTGAAAATGGTTTTCATGCTGATTTGAAGGGGGGAACTACCAAACCTCATTTCTGCCTTGATCTCAAATGTATCTTGGGTTTTGTATTTGTGATGGATAACTGTCATGTTTTGTTCGCCCCTCATGCTCGGAACTCAAAATGCCATGGGAGAATTTTGGAAAAGCGCCAGTATTGGGGCAGCAGGGTAGCATGGTGGTTAGCATAAATGCTTCACAGCTCCAGGGTCCCAGGTTCGATTCCTGGCTGGGGCACTGTCTGTGTGGAGTCTGCACGTCCTCCCCCTGTGTGCGTGGGTTTCCTCCGGGTGCTCCGGTTTCCTCCCACAGTCCAAAGATGTGTGGGTTAGGTGGATTGGCCATGCTAAATTGCCCGTAGTGTCCTAATAAAAAAAAAAAGTAAGGTTAAGGGGGGGGTTGTTGGGTTACGGGTATAGGGTGGATACGTGGGTTTGAGTAGGGTGATCATGGCTCGGCACAACATTGAGGGCCGAAGGGCTTGTTCTGTGCTGTACTGTTCTATGTTCTATGTTCTATTAGCACAAGTTTACAGAGCTGGGAATTTTAATTCTGAGAAACAAAGACTTCAATTATATAAGATTCTATCCATGTGGATGCTACTTTTATTGAGATAGGCAGATTTTTCTAACCTTCTGCTTTCCCCAGGGGATTCCACTTTCCCCAGGGGATTCCACAACCGTAGCCATGGGGGTTGAGTTGAATGATGTGTACAGGTTGCATCATGCAGGGTAGCACAGGTTTGGCAAACAAATTTGTCTTGTCTGCCATTTTTGTATGTTCGGACTATCTTTCAGTCTTTTTCCAACAATGGATATTAACCCCAAGCATCTTGATCCGATTCTATTCTCGTAACTTGATTTGCTGCTGACTGCAGTATTTCAGTAAATGGGTAACAATGTGGTGTTTTGTTTTTGCAGCTATGGTGAATCAAAATAAGATTTAACTTTATTTTTGCAGGCAAATTCCTCAGGGAACTGCTTCCATGAGAGCTGGAAACTGGGATAGAAAGAAGGTAAGGCGGGGTGGTACGGATAGTATAAATATATACCAGGATGTGGAGGGCAAAATTGCAAAGTATACAGCGTCAATATTTTTCACAGTTCCTCGGT
The DNA here is from genome assembly GCF_902713615.1 of Scyliorhinus canicula. Lineage (NCBI taxonomy): Eukaryota > Metazoa > Chordata > Chondrichthyes > Carcharhiniformes > Scyliorhinidae > Scyliorhinus > Scyliorhinus canicula. The sequence goes on from NC_052147.1 coordinate 207,595,178, forward strand.
AAACATGACAATAAACTAATCCAATCCATAATAAAATATTCCAGGGTGCTTCTCGTGAGCATTATAAAGCATTTGACACCAGCATTGGGGCAGATGGCCAAAAGCTTGGTCAAAGCAGTAAGTTTTAAGCCGTGTCTTCAAGGAGGGAAAAGAGGTAGAAAGCAAGAGAAGTTTAGGAAGGGCATTCCAGTCCTGACCACTTAGGCAGCTAAAAACATAGCTACCAAGGAATTAAAATCCAGAATGCTCAAGGTGCCAGAATTGGCAAGGAAGTAGCAACAAGAATGCAATCATTTGGAATGAACATGAGAAAGCACAAACAGCAGGAGATGTATTAATCCTATTACCCCTATTCTGAAATTCGGTCAAAAATTTAGAATGAGTGAACTACAAGATTGTGTTTTTTTTTTATATTTTAATTTTCTTCCTTTTCCACATTTTCACCCAATTTTGTACCCACCAACAATAAACAAAAAGCAGTAACTAATATAATGTCAATCCCCATATCAACAACAATCCCATCCTCCCATCAACCCCCAAACAACTGCCCGCATGTTAACATAAACAAATAACAAAAATGAATCAGGAATCACCCATAGTCACCATTAACACATACAGTCTCCCCACCCCCCACTAATGTTTGATGTTATCCAATTCTTGAAAGTGCATAATCAATAATTGTAGAACCCCTTCATCCTTCCCCTCAGTTCAAACTTAACCTTCACACACATCTTCTACCCCCTCAAAGAGCCGGCTCGTCCTCACCCTTGAGGTGTGCTCTATATTTGGGCAGCACGGTAGCATGGTGGTTAGCATAAATGCTTCACAGCTCCAGGGTCCCAGGTTCGATTCCCGGCTGGGTCACTGTCTGTGTGGAGTCTGCACGTCCTCCCCGTATGTGCGTGGGTTTCCTCCGGGTGCTCCGGTTTCCTCCCACAGTCCAAAGATGTGCGGGTTAGGTGGATTGGCCATGCTAAATTGCCCGTAGTGTCCTAAAAAGTAAGGTTGGGGAGGGGGGGGGGGGGTTGTTGGGTTACGGGTATAGGGTGGATACGTGGGTTTGAGTAGGGTGATCATTGCTCGGCACAACATCGAGGGCCGAAGGGCCTGTTCTGTGCTGTACTGTTCTATGTTCTATATATCACCTTCAGCTGTATCAGCCCCAACCTCGTGCATGAGGTGGAGGCGTTCACTCTCCGGTGCAGCTCACACCAGAACCCATCCTCCATACCCTCTCCCAATTCTTCCTCCCACTTTGATTTAATCCCTTTCAGTGGTGTCTTCTCTTCCAAATAGCCCCGTAAACCGCCGACACTACCCCCTTCTCCAGTCCCCCTGTCATCAGCACCTACTCCAGTAATGTGGAGGCTAACTCCTTGGGGATGCTCTGTATCTCCTACCTGGCAAAATCTCGAACCTGCATGTATCTGAACATTTACCCCTGCTCCAGCCCATACTTTAACCAGTGTTTATCTTCATTTTTTAATATAGTTCATGGGCATGGAGCTGTTTGGGAAAACCCTTGGAATTGTGGGACTTGGTAGAATTGGCAAGGAAGTAGCAACAAGAATGCAATCATTTGGAATGAAGGTAATGCCACTGTGGTAAGGCACCAGTTTAATTAAATTTCAAATCCTCATTCATAACTTATTGCAGCGTGCAAATGTACATTTGAAATGGAAAGCATAATAAAACTATATATTTTAAGAGGTGATTTACTTTCCTGTGCCACAACTACTTCAAGGCGAGGAGTTTTGTGATAAAAGTTTGAATGTTCAAGTTGTTATGCACTGATAGGAAGCTCAATGCATTACTACTTTATATGAAATATGAAGAAGTTAAACATGCTAAAATGTATTTGAAATGAGCAACTGATATCACAAGATAGAATATCAATTGCCAAATATAAAATTGAATGCATTGAGTTTTAATTCTTGCTCTACAGGTCAAAGCATTTATTTTCAGTCTTGCTGCAGTAAGTGTGCGGCCAATATCAATTAGGGAGCTTTGTTAAATCAAACGCTGAAATTCATGATGGCGGTGGGGGGGATTGTTTGCCACCCCAGTTGCAAAGGTCTATTGCCAGGCAACTTCAAAACCTAACCCTGCAATGATAATGTGCTGCCAAAAGGCTAAACAAGCCTCCGAGAGAATGGAAGTCCTGCCCTTGTGAGTTGCCAGAACTCGGTAGTTAATGCTGCTTGAACTGCAAGGAGGCCCTGCGATGAATGGTTGCAGGTTCGGGTTTTGAGCGGGGGGCCTGGGGAGGGGTTGGTTTGGAATTCCTCTGATGTACTCATTTTCAACTGCCCCCACCCCCTCCCCCCATTGATATGCCCCTTTTCCACAACATTTCTTTTAAAGCAGCTGTCTCACTGCCACACGCCTGCCCATGCCAGCTGTATTATGGCGTAGGCAACATAATATTCAGATCAGTTGATTTGTTAACCAGTTCAATTGCTTGTTAATGTTTTCAAAATTGCAGGCGGGCTGCCAATTTATGGGGGCTGACTCACCCAGCCTTTCCAAAGCCTCACCTTGTCCTTCACCCTCAGCACCATGTTGGCTGTCAAGCTCTTCAAATGTGAGAAAAATCGCTCGCCTCACCACCTCCCCTCTCTGCCATCTCAAAGTAGCAATCTCTAGAGTTGTATGTGACCCTCCACTTCATCGGGTTGATCACCCCAAACGACACATTGCTGTTATACGATGCCGCCTTTCCCGACCAGCCTTCTTGCTAGCTCTGCCGTGAGATCCTGGTATATACGAATATCATTGCCTTCCTAACACTCCTCTCGATTCAGTTTTGTCCATCCCAACACTTTTTTCCTTCGCCTGGAAGCTATGAAAGCAGACTATCAGAGGTTGGTGGTTCATTCCATTTCGGCCAGAGCGGTGTGAGCCCTGCCCAGCTCATAGAGGGAGGGCTGCAGCCTCTTGGACAAACCCACCATCCACAAGTTCTGCCTTTGTGACCTGTTCTCCAGGTCCTCCACTTTGGCTCTCAATCCATTGTTAGTCTCCTGCACCTTGCGCAGCTCCTCACCTATTGAGGTGAACTGCTCACTATGCCGCAACAGTGTCTCCTCCAGCCCCTTCAAAATCGCCTTGCTCCCACACTGCCATGGACGTCTTCCTCAAGGCCATCTTTATCGGGGCAAGTGTGTCGTCCACCAACTCTGTGAGCGAGGCCAATATCTCCTTTCGATGCCGATCGAAAAGCTGGGTGAACTGTTGCTCAAACTCAATCGGCATCACTTTGGCCAGCGTGTCCACTGTAATGGGTGCAACTCTACCTGGCGAATTGCTCCCTCCATCTCTCACCCCACTGAACTGCCCGGCGAACGCAAGCTCACTCACACCCTTTCTTCCAGTATTCTCCTTCTGGTATTTCAACTTCCTTCGGTTGCCGCAACTTTTCCACCAATCGGTCACATAAAATTCTCATTAAACTCTGCGTGCTAAAAGGTCAAAAAAATAACTTTCTAGCAGGAACCACCCAACATGCAACCTCCACTTGCTTGTCGCAATCGGAAGTCTTTGTTGGGTCATGTTTAAGAGCTTTAGTCACTGCCTCTCTTCTGTTTTCCCTGGCCAAGTATACAAGAGCCCGGTAATGGTGGCATCCCTTAAAACTTTGGAATCAACTTAGGCGGCCTTTCGGATTCGGGGGGGGAGGAGGAGGAGACGAGAGAATGTCGGTAGTGTCGCCAATCTGCAGAAATCACAGATTTGCATCTAACCCTGACAGTGCAATTTATAGGATTTGGAAGAGGATGGGGTCGGAAGGATTAGGGATCTCTTTGTGGAGGGTAAGTTTCCTGGACCGGAGGAGTTGATAGAAAAAAAAGCAACTCGAGGGGGAGCTTTGTTCGCAAAAAGCCCCCTTCGTTCCCTCAGTTGCCAAGTCACACATTGATGGATGGGTTGTTACCATGCCATGAGCTGGGGGAATGCTCCGTTAGAAGAGATGCAGGAGAAGTGGGAGGAAGAATTGGGCGTGGCGCTGTAGGGAAGGACCTGGAGTGAGGTACTCTATCGGGTGAACTCTGCTTCCTCTTGTGCCGGGCTGACCCTGATGTTTAAAGTTGTTCACAGGGCTCACATGACAAGAGCGCGCATGAGTGGATTCTTCCCCAACATGGAGATTAGGTACGAGAGATGTTTAAGGGGAGGCCAACAAATCATTTGTATATGTTCTGGTCCTGACCACCTGTTTGTTGTAACATAACTGAGTGTGTTTTGTATGTTTGTGGAATTTTCAGTACTGTTTGGAATAAAATATATTTTACGCTTTTTCTTCCCAAAAGACCAGTACTAGAAAATGTGGAAGTTTTAGGAATTTGATTTAATCACTCGCGCTGTCCTATTCTTCAAACTGCAGCTGGAATATTCTGACGTCTGATTTCTACTTTGCCATGATCAGTCTTTGTTTTCCCAGTGAAGTGTAAACAATGCTGCCATTGAAACAAGCATCCAGTCGTGCTTTTAATCGATGGGGTGATTTAAAAAGTAGGACTGAATGATATAAAAATAATTATTCTATTATTTTGAATGACTATTACAGTGAGCTAAGGGTTCTCCGAATCAGTGAAATATAACTCGGCAATCTATACAATTTTCCTAAATATGAAAAGCCTGGACTTGCAGAGGCCTACCGACTGAACTGGCTTGGGACAATTCACACCTCTTTAACCTGGAGTTACCTCTCTCTCTGCATCTTTGATGATTTGATTGCCTGCAGGTGCTCGCATTCCGGGGCATCTCTGACTGTGTCTATACTGCAACTCATCCGTTTCATTCTAGACCACAACGTCTTCACCTTCGACAACAAATTCTTCATCCAGACGCACGGAACAGCCATGGGGACCAAATTTGCACCTCAATATGCCAACATCTTCATGCACAAGTTTGAACAGGACTTCCTCACCACACAGGACTTTCAACCGATGCTATACACCAGATACATCGATGACATTTTTTTCCTTTGGACCCACGGCGAGACATCACTGAAACGACTACACGATGACATCAATAAGTTCCATCCCACCATCAAACTCACCATGGACTATTCTCCAAATTCAGTTCCATTCTTGGACACACTCGTCTCCATCAAGGACGGTCACCTCAGCACCTCGCTTTAACCGCAAGCCCACAGATAATCTCACGATGCTCCACTTCTCCAGCTTTCACCCGAAACACATTAAAGAAGCCATCCCCTATGGACAAGCCCTCCGTATACACAGGATCTGCTCAGACAAGGAGGAGCGCAACAGACACCTACAGATGCTGAAAGATGCCCTCGTACGAACGGGATATGGCGCTCGACTCATTGATCGACAGTTCCACCGCGCCACAGCAAAAAACCGCACCGACCTCCTCAGAAGACAAACACGGGACACCACTGACAGAGTACCCTTCGTCGTCCAGTACTTTCCTGGGGCGGAGAAACTACGACATCTTCTTCGCAGCCTCCAACACATCATCAGCGAGGATGGACATCTTGCCAAGGTCATCCCCACACCCCCACTACTGGCCTTCAAACAACCACGCAACCTCAAACAAACCATTGTTTGCAGCAAATTACCCAGCCTTCAGAACAGCAACCACAACACCACAAAACCCTGCCAGGGTAATCTCTGCAAGACATGCCAGATCATCGACATGGACACCACCATTACACGTGGAAACACCACCCACCAGGTACGCGGCGCATACTCGTGCGACTCGACCAATGTAGTCTACCTCATACGCTGCAGGAAAGGATGTCCCGAAGCGTGGTACATTGGCGAGACCATGCAGACACTGCGACAACGAATAAACGGGCATCGTGCGACTATCAACAGGCAGGACTGTTTCCCTTCCAGTTGGGGAACACTTCAGCAGTCAAGGACATTCAGCCTCTGATCTCCGGGTCAGCATTCTACAAGGAGGCCTTCAGGAGACGCGACAACGCAAAATTGCTGAGCAAAAACTTATAGCTAAGTTCCGCACGCATGAATGCGGACTCAACCGGGATCTGGGATTCATGTCGCATTACATTCGGCCCCCACCAACAAGCCTGGACTTGCAGAGGCCTACCGACTGAACTGGCTTGGGACAATTCACACCTCTTTAACCTGGAGTTACCTCTCTCTCTGCATCTTTGATGATTTGATTGCCTGCAGGTGCTCGCATTCCGGGGCATCTCTGACTGTGTCTATATAAACATTTCTGGAACAAGCCTTTCCATTCACCTGAAGAAGGAGCCGTGCTCCGAAAGCTCGTGTTTGAAACAAACCTGTTGGACTTTAACCTGGTGTTGTAAGACTTCTTACTGTGCTCACCCCAGTCCAACGCCGGCATCTCCACATCCTAAATATGAAGAGTAGGAAGGCAGTGCAAGGTCTCCTGCAGTCATCTCCCTCCAAAACAGTACCCTTTTGGATACTATTGGGCGAGATGACTCACCAGGGAAAGGGGGCAGCAGCCAGATTCATGGCACTGTGGCTGGCTCTGCTGCACAGGAGGGCAGGTAGAAGAGTGGCAGAGATATAGTGATAGGGAATTCGATTGTAAGGGGAGTAGTTGGGCATTTCTGGGGATGCAAACAATACTTTTTTTTTCTAGGATGGTGTGTTGCCTCCCTGGTGCAAGGGTCAAATGTGTCTTGGAGCGGCTACAGGACATTCTGGAGGTGGAGGGTGGACAGCCAACTGTCATGGTGCAAATAGGGACCAACGATATTGGTTGAAAAAAAAACAGGATGAGGTCCTACAAGCTGAATTTAGGGAGTTGGGAGTGAAATTAAAAGGTAGGACCTCAAAGGTAGTAATCTCAGGATTGCTACCAGTGCCATGTACTAAGTCAGTTGGAATGCCGGGATAGCTAAGTTGAATACATGGCTTGAGAGATGGTGAATGAAGGAGGGATTCAAATTCCTGGGACATTGGAACCTGTTCTGGAAGAGGTGGGACCAGTACAAACCGGACGGTCTGGGCAGGACCGGAACCAATGCCCTCGGGGGAGTGTTTCCAAGTGCTGTTGGGGAGGGTTTAAACTAATATGGTGGGGGATGGAAACCAATGCAGGAAGTCAGAGGGAAGTAAGGTGGGGACAGGAACAAAAGGCAGTTTTTAAAAAGTGGTAGGCAGAGAAACGAAAGACAAAAATCAAAAAGGGCCACATCAAATCATCATTCTAAAATGGCAATAAATGTAAAAAAAAAGAACTCGGAAGGCTCTGTTTCTCAATGCGAGGAGCATTTGTAATCGAGTTGATTAATTAACTGCGCTGACAATCATTAACAGATATGATGTAATTGGGATCAGGCGACCTCACCCCAGGATGACCAAGGATGGGAACTCAACATCCAGGTGTATTCAATATTCAGGAAAGATAGAAGGAAATGGAGGTGGGATAGCTTTGCTGGTTAAAGAGGACATTAACATAATAGTAAGGAAGGACATTAGCCTGGATGATGTGGAATCTGTATGGGTGCAGCTGCGGAACACGAGGACAAAAAACATTAGTGGGAGTTGTGTACTGACCATCAAACAGTAGTTGTGAGGTTGTGGAAATTAGAGATGCGTGCAGTAAGGGTACAGCAGTTTTTATGGGTGACCTCAATCTGCATATTGATTAGACTAATCAAACTGGTAGTAATGCCATGGAGGAGGATATCCTAGAATGTACAAGGAATGGTTTTCTCAACCAATATGTCAAGGAACCAACTAGAGAGCAGACCATCCTAGATTGGGTATTGTGCAATGAGAGGATTGATTAGCAGTGTTGTGGCGCAAGGTCCTTTAGGAAAGAATGACCATAATATGGTAGAATTCTTCACTGGAGAGTGATATAGTTCAGTCTGAGAACAAGGTCCTGGACTTTGATATGAGACGTGCATTGGCTAAGATAAGCTGGCAAAGGATCTTAAGGGGTTGACAGTGGATAGGCAATGGCAGACATTTAAAGATACGTGGATGAACTTCAACAATTGTACATCCCTGTCTGGTGCAAGAGTAAGATGGGGAAGGTGGCTCAACCATGGCAAACAAGGGAAATCAGGGATAGTGTTAAAGCCATAATTGACCAGAAAAAGCAGCAAGCCTGAGGACTGGGAGAAATTCAGCAGAGGAGGACAAAGGGTTTAATTTGCAAGTGGAAAATAGAATTCAAGAGTAAGCTTGCAGAAAAACATAAAAACTGACTGCAAAAGCTTCTACAGATATGTAAAGAGAAAAAGACTGGTGAAGACAAATGTAGGTCCCTTAACGATAGAATCAGGTGATACCATAATGGGCAACCAAGAGATGGCAGACCAGTTAAACAAATACTTTGGATCTGTCTTCACTAAGGAGGACACAAATACCTTTCCGGAAATACTCAGGGACTGAGGGTCTCGCATGAAGGAGGAGCCTGAAGGAAATCCTTACTAGTTGAGAAATTGTATTGGGGAAATTGATGGGATTAAAAGTTCCCAGGGCCTGATGCTTTGCATCCCAGAGTACTTAAGGAAGTGGCATGAGAAATAGTGGATGCATTAGTTATCATTTTCCAGCATTCTACAGACTGGAAGAGTTCCAATGGATTGGAGGGTAGCTAATATAACCCCACTGATAAAAAAGGAGGGAGAGAGTAAACGGGAAATATAGACCGGTTAACCTGACATCAGTGGTGGGGAAAATGCTGGAGTCAATTATTAAGGGTGAAGTAGCTGAACATTTGGAAAGTGTGGACAGGATCAGTCCAAGTCAGCATGGATTCACTAAAGGGAAATCATGCTTGACAAATCTTCTGGAATTTTTGGAGGATGTGGCCATTCGAGTGGATAAGGGTGAACCAGTGGATGTTGTGTGTATGGACTTTCAAAAAGCTTTTGACAAGGTCCCACATGAGAGATTAGTGAGCAAAATTAAAGCTCATGGTACTGGGGGCAATGTTGGCAGACAGGAAACAGAGAGTGGGAATAAATGGGTCCTTTTCAGAGTGGCAGGCAGTGACTTGTGGGGTAGTGCAGGGTTCAGTGCTGGGCCCCAATTGTTCACAATATACATTCATGATGTGGACGAAGGAATTGCATGCAATATCTCCAAATCTGCAGACGACACTAAGCTGGGTTGCAGTGTGTGCTGTGAGGAGGATGCAAAGAGGCTACACAGGGACATGGGCAGGCTGGCTGAGTGGGCAAATTCTTGGCAAATGCAATATAATATGGGTAAATGTGAGGTTATCCACTTTGGTGGTAAAAGCAGGAAGGCAGATTATCTGAATGGTAGCAGTTTAGGAAAAGGGGAAGTGCAACGAGACCTGGGTGTTGCTGAAGGTTGGCATGCAGGGGCAGCAGGCGGTGAGGGAAGCTAATGACATGCTGACCTTCATAGCGAGAGGGTTTGAGTATAGGAGTAGGGATGTCTTGCTGCAGTTATACTGGGCCTTGGTGAGGCCACACCTTGAGTATTGTGTGCAGTTTTGGTCTCTTAATTTGAGGGAAGGACATTCTTGCTAGTGAGGGTGTCCAGCGAAAGTTCACCAGACCAATTCCCGGGATGACAGGACTGACTTATGAAGAAAGACTGAATCAACTGGGCTTGTATTCACTGGAGTTTAGAATGAGAGGGAATTTCATAGAAACATATAAAATCCTGATGGAACTGGACAGGCTAGATGTGGGAAGACTGTTCCTGATGTTGGGACATCCAGAACTAAGGGCCACAGTTTAGGAATAAGGGGTAAGCCATTCAGGACTGAGATGAGGAAGAACCTCTTCTCCCAGAGAGTTGTGAACTTGTGAAATTCTCTACCACAGAAAGCTGTTGGGGCCAGTTCAGTGGATATATTCAAGAGGGAGCTGGATGTTGCCCTTGCGGCCAAAAGGATCAAGGGGTATGACGTAAAGCGGGAATGGAATACTGAATTTGCATGATCTCTTCCTGCACCTATTCCTATGTTTCTATACCTACATCCCTCTTACATATAATATAGGCTGTTGATGCAGGATGATTCCTAGTTATTGAGCTTCAAAGCAAAAAAACTGAAATTCTGTTTCCACCACCAAGTACCGACTAGTCAAAAACTCATGAAAGAAAAATGTATTTACATCAGCAGAGTTCCCAGGTTCAGGGCAATCCAAGAGAGCACTTGTATTCCCACCAAGTAGGTGAATAGGCAAGATTGATGGTGAAAGAAAGCTGCATCTAGATGGATCAATTGTGTCTGCTATGGCTCTCTCTCTCTCTCTCTCTCTCTGCACTCTCTCTCTCTCTCTCTCTCTCATCTCTCTGCCTCTCTCTCTCTGCACTCTCTCTCTCTCT
>NC_052147.1:207605969-207687643 GCF_902713615.1 Scyliorhinus canicula
CCTCTCCCCCCCTCCCTCTCTCCCCCCCCCCCCTCCCTCTCTCCCCCCCCTCCCTCTCTCCCCCCCTCCCCTCTCTCCCCCCTCCCTCTCTCCCCCCCCTCCCTCTCTCCCCCCTCCCTCCTCCCCTCCCTCTCTCCCCCCCTCCCTCTCTCCCCCCCTCCCTCTCTCCCCCCCTCCCTCTCTCCCCCCCCTCTCTAATCTAATTTGCGATAAAGCATTCTTGCATTCCTACTGTAAATAGCAGCTAAGCAAACTACATTTATAACAGTGCTTTCTTTGTATTTCTGCATGCCAGAGAGCTATTAATTAGACAGAGCTAGAATTTTTAACGTATTGTTTGAAATTTAGTTTAATGAGCGTTTCATAAATGAAGCATTCATGAAGCTGCTTTGTAAATATGTAACCCCAATGTGAAGAGCTCATGAATTGTTTTATCTCATCAGTTGCAACCATCCATCTAATCATGTGATGCCCCCTCTCTTCCTTCACTTCCCTATCTTTGTCCTGACTCTGAACGGAATTTCACCTCTCCTGCTGGGTACTGGTGAAAAATTGGGTGCCATGACAACAGCCCCATGCCTGGCACCTACCTGGCTCAGCTGGGATTTTCCCTGCGGTGGGGAGGGGTCTGCCTACCTGTGTGCCTGTAGGAGCCCTCCTTCCACTGTTAGGACCTTCCCGCGGCATTGAGTGTCGGGGCCAAGTCAGGTAAAATCTGGTGACTTTGTTACTGACTGGGTGTTGTATGCGTCCTGTCACCCCACATTCCCTGACCATGCCTTGATTTGCAGGGATTTGCCCGCCTGGCAATGGTGAAACCAGGACACCTTGAAATCCAAAGCCATGGCACTGCAGCTGTGGCCCTGCTGGGACCAGACAACTGCAAACATATTATTGGCCAGCAGCTCTTTGCGTCTCCCAATGGTCATTAAAATGTCTGGGGGGTGGCCTTGGATAGGTTTATAAGAGATAGGATTTATAATCCTCTAGAAAGGAATAATTTGATTATGAAAACCGCTTATTGTCACGAGTAGGCTTCAATGAAGTTACTGTGAAAAGCCCCTAGTCGCCACATTCCGGCGCCTGTCCGGGGAGGCTGGTACGGGAATAGTCAACACGGATTAGGGATAGTCAACACGGTTTTGTGAAGGGTAGGTCGTGCTTCCAAAATCTTATTGAGTTCTTTGGGAAGGTGACCAAACAGGTGGACGTGGGTAAAGCAGTTGATGCGGTGTATGTGGATTTCAGTAAAGCGTTTGATAAGGTTCCCCATGGTATGCTATTGCAGAAAATACGGAAGCATGGGATTCAGGGTGATTTAGCAGTTTGGATCAGAAATTGGCTCGCTGTAAGAAGACAGAGGGTGGTGGGTGATGGGAAATGTTCAGCTTGGAGTTCAGTTACTAGTGGTGTACCACAAGGATCTGTTTTGGGGCCACTGCTGTTTGTCATTTTTATAAATGACCTGGAGGAGGGCATAGAAGGATGGGTGAGTACATTTGCAGATGAGACTAAAGTCGGTGGAGTTGTGAACAGTGCGGAAGGATGTTACAAGTTACAGAGGGACATAGATAAGCTGCAGAGCTGGGCTGACAGGTGGCAAATGGAGTTTAATGCAGAAAAGTGTGAGGTGTTTCATTTTGGAAGGAGTAACAGGAATACAGAGTACTGAGCTAATGGTAAGATTCTTGGTAGTGTGAATGAGCAGAGAGATCTCAGTGTCCATGTACATAGATCCCTGAAAGTTGCCACCCAGGTTGAGAATGTTGTTAAGAAGGCGTACGTGTGTTAGCTTTTATTGGTAGAGGGATTGAGTTTCTGAGACATGAGGTCATGTTGCAGCTGTACAAAACTCTGGTGTGGCTGCATTTGGAGTATTGCGTGTAGTTCTGGTTGCCACATTATAGGAAGGATGTGGAAGCATTGGAAAGGGTACAGAAAAGATTTACAAGGATGTTGCCTGGTATGGAGGGTAGATCTTATGAGGAAAGGCTGAAGGACTTGAGGCTGTTTTCGTTAAAGAGAAGGTTAAGAGGTGACTTAATTGAGGCATACAAAATGATCAGAGAATTAGATAGGGTGGACAGTGAGAGCCTTTTTCCTCGGATGGTGATGGCTAGCACAAGTGGACATAGCTTTAAATTGAGGGGAAATAGATATGACAGATGTCAGAGGTAGGTTCTTTACTCAGAGTAGTAAGGGTGTGGAATGCCCTGCCTGCAACAGTAGTGGGTTCGCCAACATTAAGGGCATTTAAATGGTCATTGGATAAACATATGGATGATAAAGGAATAGTGTAGATGGGCTTCAGAGTGGTTTCACAGGTCGGCCCAACATAGAGGGCCGAAGGGCCTGTAGTGTGCTGTAATGATGTTCTATGTTCTAAATAGTGGTGGGCTTGCCTTGACCTTTCAGCTGGGAGAGGGGAGTGGGGCTATTCACATAAAAATCTGCCCTTGCCCTACAGGCAACAACTACCCTTGGCCCAGTGTTTACTGAATTTGTCAGTGCCTCACTTTGCCTGGGTTCTGACTCTCATCATCTCTCCCCTCTATTCTACTCTATCTTTGGTCACAAAACCGTCAGCTTTCTCAGTCATGCACTTTAGATTGCGGTCCCTAAACTCCGCTGCACCCCTGACCCTGGACCTTCGTCCAATATTCAACTAATTTGATCTTGCCTTGGAACACGATTCATAACCCTTCAATACTCCATGGTATCTGAGTGTTTTCATTATTATGAAGCACATTTTAAATATTTTATTTTATTACGGACATTATATTAAGTGCAGGTTATTGTCTTTTAGCCATTCAATGGGGTTTAGTTGCTGGACCTCTGAATCCAGTGCCAATTTAGAATTTTTGAAAATAAAATGTTTCTTGTGAATAAAAAAAACAAATACATTTTGAAAGTATTATTTCAGACCGTAGGTTATGATCCAATCATTCCTGCTGAAGTGGCAACTACATTTGGAGTCGAATTCTTGGTTCTGGAACACCTCTGGCCACAATGTGACTTCATCACTGTCCACACACCTTTAATGCCATCTACCAAAGGTAAGTCCATGTTTGGTGTCTCGCATGTCAGGGGACATTTTCATTTTTATGTGCACTTGAAGCTTTACTGTTGTTGCAAGTGGTGTATAATATATTTCAAATGTTGAACCTTAGTGGAGACCTACTTTGTCAGCCACTACACTGGCACTGGGGAAATCTCTGTGAGCAACTTCTTTTTAATGTAATTAAAGTTGTGAACAATAAATTATCTGGTTGGATTTATTACTATCCCTTTATACCCGTATCACATTCTAAGTGATCTGGGTGAAAGAAAAGCTGAAAAGTTCTGATGACAACATTTTGGATGTGTACAGTGAGTTGGTCAGCATCTGCAAACGGTGAGAAGCAGATTGATGATTTTGCGAAGGCTCTACTGTCAAATCATTAACTCATCTTTGTACAATTTGTCGGCTAACAAAATGTGTGTTCTTAGCACTTTACATTCTGAATACATGCCTGTAGTATGTTGACTCTATTTGTCTTTTTATTTATGTAAATCAAGGTTACGGGCCAGTATCCATTGTGCAGTTACACCAAATTTGAAAACAGTAAAGAAATAGAACACGACAAATCAAGAAACAGTGACAAAAACATATTTTAAAAGCTTGAATATTGCAATGAAACCATTAGAAGTCTTACAACATCAGGCTAAGGCCCAACAGGTTTATTTGGAATCACTAGCTTTCGGAGCATAGCTCCTTAATCAGGTGAGTGAAGAAGTTAGTGATTCCAAATAAACCTGTTGCATTTAAATCTGGTGTTGGCTTCTTACTATGCCCACCCCAGTCCAACACCTGCATCTCCACATCATTGCAATGAAAGGAAGACTGAGGCAAATAATAATCTAATCATCTTTATTAGTGTCACAAGTAGGCTTACATTAACACTGCAATGAAGTTACTGTGAAAATCCCCTAGTCGACATCCCCGAGTCGGTACCTGTTCGGGTACACTGAGGGAGAACTCCATATCCAATTCACCTAACAAGGACGTCTTTCGGGACTTGAGGGAGGAAACTGGAGCACCCGGAGGAAACCCAGGCTGAGATGGGGAGAACATGCAGACTCCGCACAGACAGTGACCCAAGCCGGGAATCGAACCTGGAACCCTGGCGCTGTGAAGTAGCAGTGCTAACCACTGTGCTACCGTGCTGCCATTACAGAGAAATACAGAGTTGCAGAATTTTGAAGTCCAAAACAATCGAATAGAGATTAAATGGTGATAAAATCTTCCTACGTGGTGAGGAAATAGGGAGAAGGAAGATGGTTGAAATGGTCCATCTGGAATTAAGCTCTCAGACATACTGATTATATTATTATCATTAAATATATATGAAGCACAATGGTTGAAGAAAGAATAAAAAGGCAGAATGTTATTTGAATGGAAAGAAATTGCAGGACTCCGTGGTACAGAGAGATCCGGGTGTCCTGGTACATGAATCACGTAAGTTTAGTATCCCAAGTAAGCAAGTGATTCGGCTGGCAAATGGAATTTTGGTGCTATTGAAAGGGCAATGGAATTATTAAAGTTGGAAAGTTTTGCAACAGTTGTACGGAGCATGGTGAGACCACATCTGGAATACTGCATACAATTTTGGTCATTTTACTTAAGAAAGGATATAATTGCATTTGAAGCAGTTCAGAGCAGATTCACTTGACTGATTGCTGAAATGAAGGAAATATCCAATGAGTAAAGGTTTGACCTGCAGCCATTGGAGTTTAGAAGAACGAGAAGTCATCCCATCGAAACATAAGATTCTGGAGGGGCTTGTCATAGTGCAAGCTGAGGGGTGTTTCCCCAGAGAGAGACTAAAATGAAGAGACCCACATTAACAATAAGGGGCCTCAAATTTAAGATAGAGATTAGATTTTATTTTTCCCCCCATAGAGGATAATTTAGTCCGTGGAGAGTAGTTGAGGCAGGGTCATTAATCTAACTCCGCTTTGAATATATTAAATGACTTCAAGTTGGGGGGGGGGGGGGGAGAAGGCCAATGGCCTACTCCTAATTCAGATGTATGTTTTTTGTCCCTTCTTCCACTTCAGCTGATATCACCGTATTCATTTTAACCCTGGGATGATCTTGGCTTGTATGGTTGAGTGACATATTGGATAAACTTATGGAGTCTTCGTGGAATTATGTTGTATTGTTTTAAGATGAAACTTCTCAATGATTCCAAACAATCTAATAATTTTGTTTCAACCAACAGTTTCGCAAGTACGTCCTTCAAGTCTGACCAAATGATTTTGCTTTGAATCTTTTTAATCTTTAGGGCTGTTGAATGATGAAACCTTTGCCAAATGTAAAAAAGGAGTCAAAGTTATTAATTGTGCTCGAGGGGGTATTATTGATGAGGAAGCATTGCTTCGGGCATTGGATTCTGGACAGTGTGGTGGTGCAGGACTTGATGTATTTGAAGAGGTATGAAGAAAATTGTATATTGCATAGCCTTTCATTAGAGTTATCGGTTTTTCTCCCCTACGGTTGAAATTCTGTAATAATTTTCAAAGAATAATTGTTAATTGTAATTGCATTATAGAACATTACAGCGCAGTACAGGCCCTTCGGCCCTCTATGTTGTACCGACCTGTGAAACCAATCTAAAGCCCATCTACACTATTCCATTATCATCCATATGTTTATCCAATGACCATTTAAATGCCCTTCATGTTGGCGAGTCCACTACTGTTGCAGGCAGGGCATTCCACGCCCTTCCTACTGTCTGAGTAAAGAACCTACCTCTGGCATCTGTCCTATATCTATCTCCCCTCAATTTAAATCTATGTCTCACCATGCTAGTCATCACCACCCTATCTAATCCTCTGATCATCTTGTATGCCTCTATGAAGTCACCTCTTAACCTTCTTCTCCCTAATGAAAACAGCATCAAGTCCATCAGCCTTTCCTCATAAGATCTTCCCTCCATACCAGGCAACATCCTGGTAAATCTCCTCTGCACCCTTTCCAATGCTTCCACATCCTTCCTATAATGCGGCGACCAGAACTGCACGCAATACTCCAAATGCGGCCGCACCAGAGTTTTGTACAGCTGCAACATGACCTCATGGCTCCGAAACTCAATCCCTCTACCAATAAAAGCTAACACACTGTACGCCTTCTTAACAACCCTATCAACCTGGGTGGCAACTTTCAGGGATCTATGCACATGGACACCGAGATCTCTCTGCTCATTAACACTACCAAGAATCTTACCATTAGCCCAGTACTCTGTCTTCCTGTTACTCCTTCCAAAATGAATCACCTCACACTTTTCTGCGTTAAACTCCATTTGCCACTTCTCAGCCCAGCTCTGCAGCTTATCTATGCAACATCCTTCCGCACTGTCCACAACTCCACCAACTTTAGTGTCATCCGATAATTTACTCACCCATCCTTCTACGCCCTCCTCCAGGTCATTTATAAAAATGACAAACAGCAGTGGCCCCTAAACAGATCCTTGTGGTACACCACTCGTAACTGAACTCCAAGCTGAATATTTCCCATCAACCACCACCCTCTGTCTTACAGCGCGCCAATTTCTGATCCAAACCGTTAAATCACCCTCAATCCCATGCCTCCATATTTTCTGCAATAGCTTACCGTGGGGAACCTTATCAAATGCTTTACTGAAATCCACATACACCACATCAACTGTTTTACCCTCGTCCATCTGTTTGGTCACCTTCTCAAAGAACTCAATAAAGTTTGTGAGGCACGACCTACCCTTCACAAAACCGTGTTGACTATCCCTATTGCACTTTATCACATTGAAACATCTCAAAATGGTTCAGTGAATTTCTGTTGGAGACCAGTGACACTTGTTGTAAGATAGATTTTGGATACTAAGAGAATTACGGGATATGGGGATAATGCTGAAAGCTGGGGTTGCGGTAGAGGATCAACCATGATCTTCATGAATGACCAGAGCTGACTCGAAGGCTCACAAGGCCTACTCAAATTTCTGTTTCATGCGTTATTACATAAGGTTTTGCCATGTCAGACTTGGGCTAGATTTTCCTTCTCTGATCATCAGCCTGCTTGCTTGCATCCCATTATGACCTTGAGACATTTTCTGAGTATGTGCTCATTACATATAAAGAGTATCCTGTAACAAGAAGGATGCTACTGCTGGGGGTTGGAAAATGCATTGCAGCAGCATTTAGACGGTGATGAAAGTGAATTCAGGGAGTGACGACAGTCACAGTGCCCAATGATCTGACAACGGCCTTAATGTTAGGCCTCAGTTAACTGAGGCATACAGGTTAATGTTTAGGCCTTAAGAAAAATTGTTCACCTTTTGGACAACCCAAACTCTACTGACAGCATCCTGGTCAGCACCGATCAATAATTATAACTAGAACCCTTGTGGTTCAGTTTTTATCTCCGCAAACCTGCCAGAAAATACCCTTTTAAAAATTGATACTTGAGTGCACATAGGCAACAGCCTGTGAATATAGTAGGAGATTATTTGGTAAATATGGTCAAACTTAGTTAAATCGTGCTACATGAATATCAGGTGTTTGCTTTATCTCACTATGTGGATTTATAGCATTTGTCAGAACTACATCGTGTTGTGTGGCACTATCATCGTGCTAAATAGAACAGATCCAGCAACTCAAGACTGGGCACCCATGAGGCTATCAGCAGCAATATTGTATTCAACCACAATCTGCAATCTCATGGCCCGGCATATCCCCCACTCTACCATTACCACCTTGTCAGGGGATCAGCCCTGGTTCAAAAAAGTGCAAGAGGGCATGCCAGGAGCAGAACCAGACATACCGAAAATGATGTTACCCTGGTGAAGCTACAACTCTCAACTATCTGCATGCCAAACACCATAAGAAGCAAGTGATAGATGGAACTAAGTGATCCCACAACCAACGGATCAGATCTAAGTTCTGCAGTACTATCACATCCAGTCATGAATGGTAGTGAACAATTAAACAACTCACTGGAGGAGGAGGCTCCACAAATAACCCATCCTCAATGATTGGGGAGCCCAGCACATCTGTGCAAATGACCAGGCCGCAGCATTCACAGTAATCTTCAGCTAGCAGTGCCGAGTGGATAATCCATCTAAGTCTGCTTCAGAGGTCCCCAGCATCACAGATGCCAGTCTTCAGCCAATTCGATTCACCCACATGATATCAAGAAACGCTGAATCAAGATACTGCAACGGCTATGGACCCTGACAATATTACAGCAAGACTTATGCTGCACAACTTGCCGCACGCACAGCCAAGCTTTTCCAGTGCAGCTACAACACTAGTATCTACACAGCAATGTGGAAAATTGCCCAGGTATGTCCTGTACACAAAAAGCAGGATAATTCCAAACCAGCCAATTACCACCCTATCAGTCCACTCTTAATCATGAGTAAAACTGATGTAAGGGGTCATCGACAGTGCTATCAAGCGGCATTTACTTAGCAATAGCCTGCTCCCAGTCTCTCATATTGGGTTCCGCCAGGGTCACTCTGCTCCTGACCTCATTACAGCCTTGGTTCAAATGTGGACAAAACAGCTGAATGCCAGTGGTGAGGTGAGAGTGACTGCCCTTGACATGAAGGCAGCATTTGCTCGAGTATGGCATCAAGGAGCCCTAGCTAAACTGGAGTCAATGGGAAAACTCTCCACTGGTTGGAGTCATACTTAGTACAAAGGAAGATAGTTGTGGTTGGGAGGTCAGTCATTTTAGTCCTGGGACATCACTGCAGGAGTTCCTTAGGGTAGTGTCCTAGGCCGAACCATCTTCAGCTGATTCATCAGTGACTTTCATAGAATTTACAGTGCAGAAGGAGGCCATTCGGCCCATTGTGTCTGCACCGGCCTTTGGAAAAAGCACTTTCGCCTCCAGCCTACCCCTGTAACCCAGTAACCCCACCTAACCTTTTTCTTGGAAACTATGGAGCAGTTTAGCATGGCCAATCCTAACCTGCACATCTTTGGACTGTGGGAGGACACCCACACAGACACGGGGAAGAAATGTCAGGGATTGCTTTGTTGGGGAGTTCTGGCCAGGGGGGGGGGGCTCTCCAGTTTACAAAATGGGGCAATGTGCGGCCTCGGCCGCTCGTTCCCTGTTGAGGCCCCTTATATACAACATGAGTCATGTTGAATAAAATGTGTTTCTCAGCACTGCAAACACCGGGAAACACGCTCCCTCTGGAACTTTGTTCCCATTTGGGTGAATCGAGTCCAGTGTTCCTTGTTCTAAACTAGCATTTCCGTTGTTATGGTAGATTAAGCTTGTAAGTATTGATGTCTTCTAATAAAGTGCACTTTTTATCTATAACTACAGAGTGCAATTTTCATTGCACTTCAACCATCAAAAATGGAAGCAAACGGTTCTGCAGCTCTGTTAATGGTTTGTGTTTTATATTACTGTTCTCAGGAACCACCGAAGAATCTTTTTCTCGTGGAGCATCCAAATGTAGTCAGTTGTCCACATCTAGGTGCCAGCACCCATGAAGCCCAGGGACGCTGTGGAAAGGACATTGCAAATCAAATTGTGGACATGGTGAAGGGAAGGTCACTGGTTGGAGTGGTATGTAATGTTGTTCCTGTTGTTGCTCGTTTTACTGGAGTGTGATTAACACGCCTCCGTTTAAAGGCCGTGTGCTTAACACTACTATGGCTCTGTATATGTAATTATGCTCGGAGTCGCCAGGTGCCGTATTGAGACACCGTCACAAGTATATCAAGGTCAGGTTCAAAGTAATAAATCTGTACACCGATTAGTAAGTCCAAACAATTGGTGTTTATTATAACAAATATAATAAATACACATGCATACGCTAAAAAGACTAACTTACTTCTAATACTAAACAACTAAATACTTATCTGGACAGGAACAGGCAAGGTCAGGGAACAAGGCCTTCGTCCCGTTCTTGGTCTGCAACTCTCTGAATCGGAAAGTTGTCAAGATCTAGCAAGGTCTGGATCACGTAGCGATCGTTGTATTGGCACTTACAGTTCGATGGCTGATGGCTCAACGGCTGGTGATGAAACTGGAGTCAGGATGCGATGTAACAAACAACAAACTTGGGTTGGAGTAAGCAAGCAGTCCTGAGCCGGAGCAAAAGCAGACCGAACCATGTGCGGGGTCTACTCTTATAGGTCCTAGAAGTCCGTGCCCCCTTGGGGCGGTTCTTTTACCTGCCAGGTATCGAATGGGCCTTTCCCAATCTATATCTTCCAAACCCCCCAATCTGAGGGTCGTTCCTCGATGGGTGGGGTGGTCCCTACGGCTCTTTGTGTTGGTTGCTGTGGCGCCATTCTGTCTGGCCATCTACTCAAAAGTATCCATTGATACTTAAATGTTTCTATTGTGTGGGGTCTGGATCTGGATCACCTCATTACTATGCAGATCTGTTTCCATTTGCACCTTTGGCTGAAACTCTGCACCTGGCCAAAAACTGGTTTCTGTACGTGCAGAATGCAAATTAGTCTTCTGCAAGCTGCTTGTCCTCACTAAGACTGTTTTTCCCTGCAGCCTGAGCAGTTCTCCATTTTGTAGCCCAGTGTCCATCTTAGATGGCTACACTGTGTTGTTTAAGTACTTTAAACGGGAACTATCATCGACCAAAAATGAGAAGAAAACAGTGGGAAAAGGGGTGGGATTCTCCAGTTTTCATTGTGTGGGACCTGTTGCAAGCAAGAATGGAAAATTTGGCATTCTATCCAAAACTACGTTAACTTTAAGCAGCAGCAGAAAATCCCAGCCGCAAACAAGGACGGAGTATTTCAGCCAAAAGCTGTATTACTGAAATTGGCCTTGCAAGAAAAGTTGTTCAGTAGTCAATAATAGCATTCTTATTGACTACTGAAGAAAGGAGATTTGGTGTGTGGTTTGATATTACTTTTTAAATCTATTTTCAATGGTAAAGGTAACTGATTGACATTATTTATTGTCCTTTGTTAGATTAATGCCCCAGCTCTTAGCCACGCCATGGCCCCAGAAACCAAACACTGGATCCACCTTGGGGAAGCACTGGGTTCATTGGCAAAAGCATGGGTTGGACAAAGTCACATGAAAGTGCAAGTTACAACGCTAGGTAAGTGACACAATGTGGGCAAGCATGATGTCCTTTTGTCTGTGAGAGTTCGGCACAGTTGTGGGAGAGCAATCCACTCCTGGTTGAGATGGAGAGGAATGGCTGTAGTAAAATGTGGCATGGCCTAGATATTAGGTGGTCTCTCTCGGGTCTTAGCTTATATTTTCTGGGTCCCGACTTGAAAATAGATTTTAAACACAATACCAATTCTTAGTATTTTTCCAAACTGTGAGTAACAGTGTTGACTTGTTTTGAGGTCCAAGATGCCAGACTTTGTGTTGCCCTACACTATTGCACTGGTACAGCTGGCCATGGGTTTCACTTTATCTGAGGGATGAAGTTAACTATAATTAAATTTGTTTAATAAAATGTTTCTGATTGTGAAATGGAGGAAATTCGTGGATGATTGGTTTTCTGGGGTGAAATTCTCCGACCCCCAGCAGGGTCGTAGAATCGCCCGGGGCTGCCTGAAATCCCGCCGTGGCCCGGTGGCGGGAATCTCGCCACCCCGATTAGAGAGGCCCCTGCGGTGATTCTCCAGCCCGGATGGGCCGAAGTCCCGCCGCTGGGAGGCCTCTCCCGCCGCCAAGGTTTGAACCACCTCTGTAACGGTGGGATCAGCGGCGCGAGCGGGTCCTGGGGGCGGGGGTGGGGGGTGATCGAACCCCGGGGGGTGCCCTCACGGTGGTCTGGCCCGCGATCGGGGCCCCCCGCTCAGACTCCGGGCCAGTGCCCTGGGTGCACTATTTCTCTTCCGCGGTCGCCATGGCGGAAGCGGAAGAGAAACCCACATCGCGCATGCGCCGGTGGTGACGTCAGCAGCAGCTGGCCGCTGACGTCACTGCTGGCGCATGCGCCGACCGGCGAAAGCCTTTCGGCCAGCCCCGCTGCCGGGGGCGCCGGTTTTTTGCGCCAGTCTTCTGGTGCCAACCGCTCCGGCGCGGGGCTGGCCCCCAAAGGTGGGGAGGCCCGACCCCTGAGTGGTTGGCGCCACTCCCCTACGCCGGGTAGGGGAGAATCCAGCCCCTAATCTGTATTGTGTGGAATAGTCCAATGCATTTTCCATAACTACTTTTGATTGAGCTTCCGGGACTTGGAGAAATAAGTAAGGAAGTTTAATGCCTAGAAAAATATATTTTTGCTGTTTGGCTTGCAAATCTAAAATATATGGGGCGGGATTCTCCCAACGGGAGACTAAGTGCCAACGTTGGAGTGAAAACCGGAGTGTTTCACTCCGACATCGGAGGCTGCTCCTCGCCCCCTATTCTCCCACCCCTAGGGCCTAGGAGCGGTGCCGCATCATTTACGCGCACCGGGCCTTGGCGCCGTGTAAATTACGCGGCCAGCGCCGCATCAATGACGTCAACCGTGCATGCGCAGTTGCCGTCCTCCCTGCGGGTGCCCCGCAAGAAATGTCGGAGTGATCTTACGGGGCGGCGGAGGAAAGGAGTGCATCTCTCAGAGAGGCCGGCCCACCGATCGGTGAGCACCGATTGCGGGCCCACCCCTTTTGAGCCCCCCTGGTCCTCGATCCTTCCTCTCTCTACCCCCACCTCCCACCACAGGCTGCCCCCGCAGCATTCCCGCGCTGTTCACGCCGGCAGCGACCAGGTGTGGTCGGCACCGGTGTGAACACATCGTATTGGGCAGGCCGCTTGGCCTATCCGGGCCGGAAAATCGCCGCTCACCGAGCGGCCAGCCGTAAATATCGGCGCACCATTTTTGGGGTGGTGGGAGAATCGCATGCAGGTGCCGGGGCGGCGTGACTGGACTCGCCCGGCACCCCCGCGATTCTCCCACCTGGCTTGGGGGGGTGGGGGGAGAATTGCGCCCATGATGTTGGGAGTATAAAAGAAATTAGCTGTACTGGAATTTTGATTCACAGTTGAAGGCATATAAACAAAGGGATAAATACTTGAGAAGAAATATAATTATGATTTAAATTATGAAGCTTTTTCTGTAATTTTTAAGGTGCATCCTTGAAAAATGTTGAGAATTGTTTTGCCACAGCTGTGATTGTTGGGCTATTTAAAGGAGACTTGGAGAACCACGTCAATCTCATCAACGCATCCCTGATTGCAAAAGAAGCAGGAATTACTGTAAGTTAATTACTTTGTGATTTTTTTTCATGAAAGTAATGCACATTATTTTAGCCTTCCACATTAACCTAGGGGGCTGGTTTAGCTCAGTGGACTAGACAGCTGGTTTGTGATGCAGAACAAGGCCAGCAGCGCGGGTTCAATTCCTGTACCAGCTGAGAATTCTGAATTCTCCCTCTGTGTACCCGAACAGGCGTCAGAATGTGGCAACTAAGGGCTTTACACAGTAACTTCATTGCAGTCTTAATGTAAGCCTACTTGTGACAATAAAGATTATTATAATAACCCGGTGATGAATTGTCTGTTCATGGTCAGAAAAGCTGTTCCCCTAACATAATAATGTATTAACAGACATGTTAGTACATCTGTTATTAACATCTAGATATTAATTTTATTAAGTCTTTTTAAAAATTCATTTATGGAATGTGGGTGTCGCTGGTTAACCCAGTATTTATAGCCCATCCATAGTTGCCCTTCAGAACATCATGATGAGTTTCCTTCTTGAACCTCTGCAGTCCTTCAGGTGTAGGTACAACAACTGTGCTGTTAGGGAAGGAGTTCCAGTGACGGTGAAGCAACGGTGACTTAGTTCCAAGTCAGGGTGGTGAGTGACTTGGAAGGAAACCTCCAGGTGGTGGGGTTCCCAGGTATCTGCTGCTCTTGTGCTTCTCGATGGTAGTGGTCATGGGTTTGGAAGGTTATTGTCGAAGGAACCTCGGTGAGTTACTGCAATGCATCTTGTAGATGGTACACACGGCTGCCACTGTTTGTCGGTGGTGAAGGGTTTGAATGTTTACGGAAGGAGAAGTAATCAAGCGGCTGCTTTGCCCTGGATGGTGTTGAGCTTCTTCAATGGTGTTGGAGCTGCACTCATCCAGGCAAGTGGAGAGTATTCCATTATGCTCCTGTCTTGTGCCTGTAGATGGTGGACAGGCTTTGGAGAGTGAGGAGGTGAGTTACTAGCTGTCGGATTCCTAGCATTTGGCCTGCCCTGGTAATAACAGTATTAATATGGCTAGTCCAGTTCAGTTTCTGATCAATGGTATCCCCCTGGATGTTGATTGTGGGGGATTCAGGGATGGTAATACCATTGAATGTCAAGGAGCGGTGGTTAGATCCTCTCTTAATAATAATAATTGCTTATTGTCACAAGTAGGCTTCAATGAAGTTACTGTGAAAAGCCCCTAGAGCGGTGGTTAGATCCTCTCTTGTAGGAAATGGTCATTGCTTGGCACTTGTGTGGCTCGAATGTAACTTGCCGCTTGTCATTGCAAGCCTGGATATTGTCCAGCTCTTGCTGCATTTGGACATGGACTGCCTCATTATCTGAGGAGTCACGAATGGTGCTGAACATTGTGCAGTCATCTGCAAACAATTCCCGTACTGGCCTCCCCAAACAGGCTCCGGAATGTGGCGACTAAAGGGCTTTTCACAATAACTTCAGTGAAGCCTACATTATTATTATTAATATTATTATTATTATTATTATTATATTATTATTAATGTCCAAGGCAGTCACTCTTACCAAGGCATTCAGCTCTTTGTCCATGTTTAAACCAAGGCTGTAATGAGGTCAGGAGCTGAGTGACCCTGGCAGAACCCAAACTGAGCGTCCATGAGCAGGTTATTGCTGAGTAAGTGCCGTTTGACAGCACTGTTGATGACTCCTTCCATTACTTTGCTGGCCGGATTGGATTTGTCCTGTTTCTTGTGTACAGGACACACGAAGGCAATTTTCCACATTGCCGGGTAGATGCCAGTATTGTAGCTGTACTGGAACAGCTTGTCTAAGGGCGCGGCAAGTTCTGGAGCAGGGCCGGCTCAAGGCACCGGCAACTCGGGCAGTCGCCCGGGGCGCCATGTGCTAGGGGGTGCCAGAGACTCGGGTCCCGCGCATGCGCAGTTGGGCCGGTGCCAACCAGCGCATGCGCGGTGGCTGCCCTCCCCCGCGGTCCGCCCCCTCGGTCCGCCCCCTCCCCTCGGTCCCCGCCCCCCCCCTCTCGGGTCCGCCCGCCCGCCTCGGCCCCGCCCCCAATGGCGCCGAAGTTCAGCTTGCCTGGGGCGCCAGCAACCCTAGGGCCGGCGCTGTTCTGGAGAACACGTCTTCAGTACTATTGCAGGAATATTGTCAGGGCCCATAGCCTTTGCAGTATCCAGTGCCATCAGCCGTTCTTGATATCACGTGGAGTGAATTGTTTTAGCTGAAGTCTGACATCTGTGATGCTGGGGACCTCTGGAGGAGACCGAGGTGGATCATCCACTCGGCACTTCTGGCTGACTTGCAAATGCCTCAGCCTTGACTTTTGCACACATGTGCTGGGCTCCTCTATCATTGAGGATGGGGATATTTATGGAGCCTCCTCCTCTAGTGTGTTGTTTAATTGTCCTCAGCCATTCACTGCTGGATGTGGCAGGACTACAGAGCTTAGATCTGATGCGTTCATTGTGAAATTGTTTAGCTCTGTCTATCACTTGCTGCAAATGCTGTTTGGCACACAAATATTCCTGTGTTGTAGCTTCACCAGGTGGACACCTCATTTTTGGTATGCCAAAAATGCACTCCTGCACTCATCATTGAACCAGGGTTGATCTCCTGGCTTGGTGGTAATGGTAGAATGGGTGATATGCCGGGTCATGAGGTTGTCAATTGCGGTTGAATACAACTCTGCTGCTGCTGCTGGCCCACAGCGCCTCATGGATGCCCAATCTTGAGTTGTTAGATCTGTTCAAAGTCTATCCCATTTAGCACGATGGTAGTGCCCCAGAGTACAAAATCTGAAGATGGGACTTTGTGTCCACAGGGACTGTGGCATGATCATTTCTATTGATTGTCATGGACAGATGCATCTGCAGCAGGCAGATTGGTGAGGATGAGGTCAAGTATGTTTTTCTCTCTTGTTGGTTCCCTCACCACCTGCAGCAGTCCCAGTCTAGCAGCTGTGTCCTTTAGGACCCGGCCAGCTCGGTCTGTGGTGGTACTACCAAGCCACTTTTGGTCTTGGACATTGAAGACCCCCACCCAGAGCATATTCTGTGCCCTTGCCACCCTCGGTGCTTCCTCCAAGTGATGTTCAACATGGCAGAGTACTGATTCACCAGCTGATGGTGGCCGGTACGTGGTAATCAGCAGGAAGCTTCCTTGCCCAGGTTTCACCTGAAGCCATGAGACATCATGAGGTCCAGAGTTTGTGATGCTAAACGCATTTTTGTGTTTTCAGCTATAAAAGAACATTTAATGAAATAGTGGATGCTGCATGGAGGTATAGTTCGTGCACAAAATGTAGGGTCAGTCTATTTGTTTGAATTCAGAATTATCCAGCCCATGGTGCAGATTAAAAGGGCAAGCTATCCTGTGCTCGTAACTTATCAAGACTAGCTGGTTGTCCTTATCACTGCCTGCTTTTGGTGAAGGGGCTTTGGTAAGCATATAAAACAGAACAGTGCCATTTAATGAGGCAGCGCAAAGGTGGAGGATGGTGGTTGTTTTTTGAAGTTGATGTTTCCCTTCAGTAATATTAGCAGCTTTCATGGAGAATGTTGGAAAGTGAATGTTGTCTCTCCAGTGCACGAACTTGGGAGAAAGTGAAGAAGAAATCTCTTGATAGCTGCTAAGTTAAATTTTGTGTACTTTTTTCTAACTTTTTAAATATTGGTGTAGAGGCATGTTAGCAGTCAATTTGGTTTTTTATTTGAGTTAGAACTACAAAAGGAACATAAACAGCACTCTTGACAACTAGCCAAATGCACAAGCTGTGTTTTGGAGCATAGTTATAGGTATTGGTTTGGATATTTGGCTGGATAGCTTCCTCGTTCCAGCATGAGGCATTTTTCTCTTTGCTTGCAGAAGCAGCAGGATGTGTAGCCCCGGAAGGAGGTGGGTCACCGAATATTAAGGGTCTTCATTATTCTTATTCAAAGAATGTCATGTCATCATTTATTCTAAACCCATTCTTCTATTGCAATAGGTTCCGAGGAGAGGTAAATGGGAGAGACCATTCTCTAGACTCAACTGAGCACCCTGCAGCATTCTGCATCACCCACTCATACAGCAGAAAGCACGTGCACCGAAGCATCCACTGCAATGTCAGTTAGTGAAGCAAAGAGCGTAACTGAAAAGAAATGGGTGCCTGGTGGCTAGAGGGTCAGTCAGAACTCCAGCAACTGAGTTGTCCAAAATTGGACCTTACAGGGCCAGGCTACAAATATGATTTAATAGCTCAGCATAAGCAGATCTCACAGCCATTTTGGAACATGTTTACAACATACACTTGTTTGGGGACATCTACCCACAAATTTGCATTTCTGCATCAGTAAGTTCCCTACTTTCAGTCATAACTCGTGTAACAAATGCTGTTTTTGGGGCTTTAGTGACCTTGAGCAGCCTTTGCATTTACTATGACAGAGAACAAATTATGCAGGCTTCAGTGCCTCATCACTGCCTGTTGATTTGATGCCATTCAGATTCCTGTCCATATTGAGGCAGTACCCAGTGGCATCAGCTTGGCAGGACATAACTGAGATGATGTTTTCTCTCAGGCCAAAGCTACATCTGTGTCCTATAACTGCCCTGATTTTTAATGATTGCAGATATTTGCATAACACAAAATCCAAATAAGCACTATATCATTGCCTATGGCAAATTGTTTTAGTGACCAAATACAAGGGGATCACTTTGTCCCTAGATGCATATATTGCCAAACTGGCAGCAGCCATCCACATCACTTCCTCCAATTGAAAGAAAACAGTTTGGAAATGGTCTTACTCCGGAAACCCCGAGTCTTATCCCAGTGTTTCCTAAGTCTTGTCCCAGTACCCTACCTGTCTTACCTTGGTATCCCGGAGTCAAACCCAAGTACTCCCTCTTGCCCTTGAATGTACAGAGGCACTCTCCAAAGTGTGCTCGTCAGGTGCGCATCTTTCGAGGCCAGTCACACGTCGCACCATTCTAGCATCACGCCGCCTTGGATGGATATTTTGACAGGGTAGGTACGATTCTGGCACGTGGGCCTCATTAATGAGATGCCAATGTATTCAAATGAGGTTCCCAAAGTTCAGCAAAGGGAAACGCAGCCCACCGCTGATGGGGGAGGGAACGATCACAGCAAGCTTTCACGCCAACATAACATGCGACCTTTGCTTTCTCGCGATATGTTTTGCTCCTGTCACTGAACCTGCCTCATGCGAACGGAAGCAGAAAGTCCTAGCCATGGTGTTCATTAGCGTCTGCCTTATAACACTGGCTGAGTGAGTATTCTTTTGAACAACAACAACTTATATTTATGTAACACCTTTAATGTAATAAAATGCAGGAAGTTTCTTCACAGGAGTGGTATGGAACAAAATTGGATACCGAGCCACATAAGTAGATATTAGGACAGGTGATCAAAAAACGTGGTCAAAATGGTAGTTTTGGAAAGCCTTACGGAGGTAAGAGGAATGGAAACAGATGAGAGGTACGGAAACAGAGCTTTAGAAAGGAATTCCAGAGTTTATAACCAGGTCACCTGAAGGCATTACCGCCAATGGTGGTGTAATAATGCAGTCGTCTTTGGTTTCTTAGCCTAAGTTGTCCTCTGCTTTTCATTTGAGCTCCCTACTTGTTTCATGGCAATTTCCTTACAGGATAAATAAAGTCCAGAAGACAGTAAATAATATTGGATATTTTAACAAAGCTTCAATGTTTTCCTTCTGATTGGATAGATGAGCACCTGAAGGAGGGTAGGCGGAGACGAAGGGATAAATGAGGATAAACTGAACCTTAAATTAGTCAATGGCATCCAAAACCTGCAAGCCATGACACCGTAATATAAATTAATGAAAGAGCCACCACATCTTCCATTGTGATGCCTTTGGAAAGTGTACTGTTTATAACTGTTAATCACCTCTATGGGTTGATCAGGTGCCTATTGTAACTCATCGTTCAAGCCAGTTCACAAACCAGAATTTTCACTGCCCTTGCAAAATTTGTAGCATATCAAATTTCGCCACCTGTGTTGAATACAAAAATGGTGTTATTCGTTAAGTGTTTCACCACATAAAATTGTTTGCTGTACACTTGAAGATGTTTAAGATTCTGTTGCTGTTTTACAATCCATCAAACCAGAAGCATTCTGAAGAGAAAATAATTTGAAATTGTTTAATCTTTCCACGGTTCTTGTTTGAGGTGTCTGCTCATCTTGCGTAGTTCCAAACCTGTCTGAATTAGGTTCAAACCCTACTGTTGAACTGAATGATAATTCTGGGGTGGCATTAAAGGGCTGCTTCATTGTTTGAGGTGCCATCTTTTAAATGAGGTTGAAAGGAGGGCTTCAATTGTCTGCAATGGTCAAAAATTCATATGACATAAGTTGACTGAACTGCATATTCTGGTGCCCTGGCCCACCTTGTCCCCTCATCCATCAGCAGTAAAAAGGCATTATCTGGTCATTTATACATTTGCTGCTTTTGGGGGGGGGGGGGGGGGTGCCTTTGCAAATTGGCTCCTACATTTGCCAATATCACAATAGTAATCATTGATCGTGAAGCACCTTGTGAAATTTTAATTAAGATGCTTTTATAAATGTGTGTTCTCTTTCTTCCAGATAACCACTAAGCACAGCAACTCAATGCCAAGATCTCCCATGAATGCGTGTGCACTGGAGATCTTGAGTCCTCATGCCTCCCATAAACTTCTGGGTTCTGTACAAGCAAATATTCCTGTGCTACTGAAACTTGATGGAGCAACGTTTGGACACGTCGTTCCCCTGAAAGGAAATCTATTGATTTACAAAGCTGTGCAAAATTCTCAAACGTTGCCATCTGTTATTGGTAAGTAATGCAGCTAATTGTTCTCATATTGAAGACCCCCATATTTATTGCCTTTTTTGACTTTTCAGCGTCTGTGTTTATCTAATTGTTTTGATTACTTGCACTTGGTATGGTTAAATATAGCAATAAAGTTCAAATTATACCAATTAATGTTGAATGATAGATTTGCAATGGGTAAATGGACCAGGTAGTGCATTACTGAGTCTTAAGTCCATGTATGGGTTTGGTCCCTGGTCTGCATTAATTTGGCGTATTACAACAAGAACTACAATTAGCCTCCTTCCTACATACTTGGATTGTGGAATTCTCATTCCTAATCACTATCCATTAAGTCCTGAAGGAACTACATGTGCTCTTCTAACCAGCCCACCTAACAGATATACATCTTGCAAATTTCCAGCAGTTCCAGTTGAAGCTATTAAGACTTGATTAGGTTAAATTTTTGCGCTCTCGGGTAGAAAGTAAAACGATGCCTCTAAACGGTTTCAGTATTAAGCAGTTGGTATCACATTATCAATCCTTATTCCATGGATTACATAATTTTATTTTGTTAAAACTCAGTTTTGGTATGCAAAGTCATAAATACTGACACTTCCCTGAAAGGTGGTGGCCACTATGAGCTGCCACCCCATCCCACCAAATAAGTTAATTTATTTACTTATGCATCGTTCAGTAGTGGCACCTATGCTTCTGATTCAGAAGCGCATGGATTTAGACTTTGCTCCAGGCCCTGAGCACATTATCCAGGCTACCAGTTCAGTGCAGTGCAGTATTTTTGGAAATACCATATCTGAGATAAAATGTTAAATTGAGCCTCCATCTTCTCTATTCGGGGGATGTAAAATATACCACAGCAATATTTTAAAGGACTAAGTTCTCTGTCCTGACCAATATGTAGTTCTCAACCATATGGGGCAGCATGGTAGCATAGTGGTTAGCACAAATGCTTCACAGCTCCAGGGCCCCAGGTTTGATTCCCGGCTTGGGTCACTGTCTGTGTGGAATTTGCACGTTCTCCCTGTGTGTGCGTGGGTTTCCTCCGTGTGCTCCGGTTTCCTCCCACAGTCCAAAGATGTGCAGGTTAGGTGGATTGGCCATGCTAAATTGCCCTTGGTGTCCAAATTGCCCTTAGTGTTAGGTGGGGTTACTGGGTTATGGGGTTAGGGTGGAGGTATGGGCTTGGGTAAGGTGCTCTTTCCAAGAGCCGGTGCAGACTCGATGGGCTGAATGGCTTCCTTCTGCACTGTAAATTCTATGAAAAACACCATCAGGTGTTGTCACCTACACTGTAGGTGTAGGTACAGGATCGTCACCACACCCTGTACTGCAGTGAGACCTGGACTGTGCATCAACGATACACAAGAGAGCTAGGGAAATTCCATCAGCAATGTCACTGCTGCATCCTTCAGATTATTGAAATGACCATTGAACAAACAGCAGTGTGCTATTGAAGTCAGCTCCACGAGCTTTCAGGCAAAACTGCAAAATCCGCTTCCATGGGTTTATGCCACTCTAGATGACATCGAAGCACCTCGCCTGCCAGGTCTTGTTATCTCAACTCTGGGGAGGCAGTGGCATAGTGGTATTGTCCCTGGACTAGTAATCCAGAGACCATGGGTAATGCTCTGGGGTACCGGGTTCGAATCCCACCAGGGCAGTTGGTGGAATTTGAATTCAATAAAACTCTGGAATTAAAAGTCGAATGATGACCATGAAACCATTGTCAGTTGTCGTAAAAACCCATCTGATTCACTAATGTCCTTTAGGGCAGAGAAATCAGTCATCCTTACCTGGTCTGGCCTACATGTAACTCCAGACTCACAACAATGTGATTGACTCTAAGTGCTGTCAGGGATGAGCAATAAATGCTGGCCCAGCCAGCGATGCCAACATGCCATGAACGAATAAAGGGGAAAAACCTCTCAAATAGCCAACATTCTAGGGGAAGGTGAAAAAAACACTTCCAACACGCTCTGCAGCTCTTCTTGATACGTTGCAGCATTGGCTTTAATGACTGGGTTAAGCTTGCTACCAATCATTCAAAATGCCAAAAACTTGTCCATCAAGCTGCATCATGCATTGAGTCCAAATGCCTTAATGGTAAAGCAGAGCAGCAACAAAGGAGGAAAGTGAGGAAAGCTAAGTGGGAGGGGGACGAGGCACGAGGCAGGACATCCCATGAGGTATTGGGATGCAAACATCTTGAGGGTTGAGAATCCGCCTTTTCAGTCACTTGAAGACCCATATGCAACTCTAAGTAGACATCATCCTTGAATCAAGGGACAGCCAACAACAATGTTGTTATAAAGTGCTTTTGGATATTCTGAGAAAATGAAAATTGTTATGTGAAAGGAAATTCTTTATTTAATCAGTTTTTTTCCCAGATGGAACATGTTCCATTTATCCATTACCCTATTTTCTGTTAAAATAATTCTCAGCCAATATAGATAATTGTTTCCTGTATCCATGAACCTTATTTTTTCTTACTACCCTATCGTTGAGCTAGAAAGTCGAGAAAAGGTTGCCACCGCCTAAAGAACCCTTGTACCGATCCTCTCAGGGCGAATTTGACCTTCTCTAGCTTAATGAAACCCGCCATGTCATTGATCCAGGTCTCCACGCTTGGGGGACTCGCAGCCTTCCACTGCAGCAAGATCCTTCGCCGGGCTACTAGGGACGCAAAGGCCAGCACACCGGCCTCTTTCGCCTCCTGCGCTCCCAGCTCCACCCCAACCCCAAAAATCGCGAGTCCCCATCCTGGCTTGACCCTGGATCCCACCACCCTCGACACCGTCCTCGCCACCCCCTTCCAGAACTCCTCCAGTGCCGGGAATGCCCAGAACATATGGGCATGGTTTGCTGGACTCCCCGAGCACCTGACACACCTGTCTTCACCCCCAAAAAACCTACTCATCCTAGACCCAGTCATGTGGGCCCGGTGCAGCACCTTGAATTGGATGAGGCTAAGCCGCGCACACGAGGAGGAAGAATTCACCCCCTCCAGGGCATCAGCCCATGTCCCGTCTTCGTTCTGTTCCCCCAGCTCCCCCTCCCACTTAGCTTCCAGCTCCTCTACTGACGCCTCCTCCGCCTCCTACATAACCTTGTAGATATCAGATATCTTCCCCTCTCCAACCCAGATCCCTGAAAGCACCCTGTCGCTCACCCCCCTCGCGGGAAGCGAAGGGAATCCCTCCACCTGCCGCCTAGCAAATGTCGTCTTTATACTTTTTTAAAATCACATCCCATAGTCCCTGAACATTTTTCCTCTGGATAACAACATTTATTGATGTATTCGTGAATGCTGTTCTGTCACACAAACACTTGTCGATTTTCAGCTAAAATATCTTTGTCATATGTTTTTTTAAATTCTCAGTATATTTTCCTTCTCTTAAATTCATATTTAATATGCCTATATTTCTGTTAAATTCATCTTGTGTGATCGCACTTCTACACTTAAGAATGATTGGTATTGATTTTAAGAGTTTTAAGATACTATTAAAAGAACAGTTTAAATGATTGACTTTGGATAATCTTGGCATTGTGATATAACTGGTGACTGCTCTGGTGAAAATAAAAATGCAGCTTTTTTTATTCAGGTGTGCTTGCTTCAGCTGGAATCCAGATCGAGTCGTACAATGTCTCCGCTGTTTTGGATGGAGAACAGTGGAGTATTTTGAGCATTGCGTCATTATTAGTAGATCTGAATCCTCTCGGACAATATGTGAAAATGGTGACACAGCTGTCAATATGAATAACCATATTCCATTTTAAAAACCTACAGTGTAATTTAGAAGTAGGTTTAATCAAAAAGTTGTGGATAACTTGAATTTACTGTAAGAAAAAACAGGATTGCACTTCAACCACAATGCCTTTTCTTTCAATCTTTTCAAAAAAAATTGTCTTATCAAATCTAGTGCAATTAAGATGATAACATGTTAAAAAGCTAAAGTAAAACAAAGCCATTGTATAAAGTGTACATTGTTTATTGACCAACTTGTCGGTTTCTTTGAGCTCCACCATTAACCATGAAGGTTTTGTTGCAAAAGATGTCATTATTGCAGTAATAAAGATCATTTTGAAACCAGATTGAGAAATATTGAACTGCTGAAGCTCTTCAGTCCTCATCATTGTTGCCCACAACTGCCCTAATGTAACCTTTTAGTCAATTATTTTTCTGCCTTGCCAACTGAATAATTTCTGGAGCAGTTAACAGGCAACCATCAGCTTGAATATGACCACTTCTAACCTTGTGAAGTATCAGATAAATTTGTTAAAGATAATGAATCTCTGGTCATTTGATGTTATATGTCACAATCTTTCCCAACACTGTTCATGACAAAAGACAGCTTCCACTGATGGGCCTGCACTTCCTGTCGTTCAGCACTTAACGTGACAATAATGTGAAGGTGAAAGAGATTTAACACAAAGGCTTGGTGGTGAGTCATGCTTTTGGATTCAAGCCCCATTCTGAATTTGAGCACAATCTTGGTTTACACTCCACTTTTTGAGGTGCTGCCTTATGAATGAGATGCAAAAGATCCCATGGCAGTTGGGAAGTTCTTCTGTTCTAGCCAACATTTATCCATCAGTCAATGCCACACTACAGTTTAATTGTTCATTTAAGTCTTGCTATTTGTGAGAGCTTGGTGTATGAAAATTGACTTGCATTTTCTGGCAACGACTGCACTTCAGAAGTTGATAATTGATTTAAGTGTTCTGTATCAGGAGTTGTGAAGGGTGCTAAATGTTGTGCAACCATCTGCAAACATCTCCACTTCTGACATTATGATGGGGTGAAAGTCATTAATTAAGCAGTTGAAGATGTTTGATCATGGGACACAATCTTGCAATCATGTTCTGGGCAGAGATGATTAGCCTCTAATAGAGGCAATCGCCTTCCTTTGTGCTAGATATGACACCAACACTTCCGGTGACAGGGATTTGCTGAGTAGTCATGAGCGGATGTGCTGAGTAGTCAAGAGCAGCAAGGGACATGAGCGGCGAGCAAGCAGGTCTGTGGACCTGAAAAGCAAGCCCCCACCCCATAGGGCGATGGATGGAAGGCGTTCCACACCAGGGAATTGAAGGTGATGAGGAATGACATCCAGGCTGAGATAAAGTCGGCGGAGGCGCTAGCCACCATACAGATGGCTCTCGATGGCATAGGAAAGAGACTGGAAGCTCAGAGGAGCACTATACAGTATAGGAGCTGGAAAAGGCATCGATGGACCAGAGTGACCGAATCATCACTCTGGAGTCCAAAATCAAGAGGTTGGTGGCGACCCATGGGGAGTCTGAAAGGGAATATCGAGTACCATGAATATTGGTTGAGGCGACAGAACATCCGAATAGTGGGCCTGCCAGAGGGAATTGAGGGCAGAGGTCCGACCGACTACGTGGCCCAAATGCTGAGCAACATAGCGGGGAGCGACAGCTTCTCCAAGCAGCTTCTCCAAGAGATCAATGTGGCTCACAGGTCGCTCTGACCAAAGCACAAGGCGTGGGAGCGTTAATAGCCAAGCTGCACATGTACCAGGACCAAGAAAGGATGCTTTGTTCGGCTAGAAGACATTAACTGGGAGGGACATGAAATCAAAGTCTACCAAAACATTTATTTTCTATAAATTTAGATTGCGCAATTTTTTTTTTTTCCAATTAAGGGGCAATTTAGCGTGGCCAATCCACCTAATCTACACATCTTTGGGTTGTGGGGGTGAAACCCATGCAGACGTGAGAATGAGAGTCTGCCAAAACATTGTGGCGGACCAGGAGAATGGGAGTCTACCAAAACATTGTGGTGGACCAGGCAAAGTGAAGGACGGAATTTAACCAAACAAAGTCAACCCTATATTAAAAACAAAATCCAATTTGGGGTGCCGTTCCCAGCCCAAGGGCGGGATTCTCCCCTACCCGGCGGGGCTGGGGGTCCCGGCGTAGCGGAGTGGCGCTAACCACTCTGGCGTCGGGCCTCCCCAAAGGTGCGGAAGTCTCCACACCTTTGGGGGCCAAGCCCTCACATTGAGGGGCTAGGCCCGCACCGGAGTGGTTGGCACCATGCTGACTGGCGCCAAAACCGGCACCGGCGGCCTTTGACGTCCGGGTCTGGCCGAAAGGCCTTCGCCGGTTCGCGCATGCGCTGGTGGTGGCGGTAGCTGCCGCTGACATCACCACCGGCGCATGCAGCCTGGGGGATTCTCTTCCGTGTCCGCTATGGTGGAGGCCGTGGCGGCGGCGGTAGGGAAAGAGTGCCCCCACAGCACTGGCCCGATTGGTGGGTCCCGATCGCAGGCCTGGCCACCGTGGGGGCACCCCCCGTGGTCCAATCGCCCCGCGCCCCCCCCCTTCCCGGGGGCCGATCCCACCGCCACCAGAGGTGATTCAAACTTCGGCAGCGGGCGAGGCCTCCCAGTGGCGGGACTTCGGTCCATTGTGGGCCGGAGAATTGCCGCAGGGCGTTCGGTGCGGCGGTTTCCCGCCCCCGCCAATTTCTGGGTGGCGGAGAATTTCTGCCACGGGGGGGGGGGGGGGGCGGGATTTTCTGGTGGCCCCGGGCGATTCTCCGATCCTGCTGCGGGTCGGAGAATTTTTCCCAAGATCTGGGTAACATATCAGCCGGGAACACTATTTTACTGTCTCTGCAGAGGTGGGCGAGTTCGTCCATAAGAATGGTTTGGACAGGTAACGAGTGGCAGCGGTGAGGAAAGCAGAGGAGATGGAGGAAATCAATGGACAAGTTTGCACAGGACTGCATTGCCTTGCTATGAAAAGGGGAGCCAGCTCAAAGAAAGGAGAGCGTGAATGCAGCAGAGCCCAGGAGAGGGTGAGGAGGGGAAAGTAGGGATACCGGCAGAGTGGGCGTGGGCCGCTGTCAGATTGACCCTGGGAGGGGGGCCACCACCCTAGCGGGAAAGCTAGCGTAAGGAGATACGAGTGAGAGGAGGGCTGCGGCGCATCTCCCACTGGGGAGAGCTTTCTGCAGAGGGGAGGGACACCGTGTTTGGGGATGGGAGGCACCGAGAGGAGTTGAGTGAGAACAAAACGACAAGGAGGAGAAGGGATCTAGACTGGCTTCAGCAGGTCACTCTCGGAAAAGTGGAACAAGATGGCTCTGCAAGCAGCCACTTTGAGGTTCCCTGAACAAATGGGAACCCTGGAGTGTGTACACAGTTAGTGGCCATGTTGGGCGGCCCCTGGACAAAAGGAAACTCTGGAGCACAGGGGCCCAGCCTCATGATGAGAATGGTGATAGGGGGCCATCGCCCCTAAGAAAGAGAACCCCCGAAATGCAGGGGCAGATCCACAAGATAAGTATGGTTGATCTCGCAGGAGGAAGGGGACAAAAAAAAACCATCAGGATAGTCACCTGAAACATCATGGGACTTAACGGCTTGGTGAAAAGATCCAGAGTCTTCACCCACCTGAAAAGTATGAAAGCTGACAGTCTTCCTCCAAAAGATGCACCTGATGGAGAATAACCGATTGTGGGTAAGGAAAGACTGGAATGGTTGGGACTGACCAACCATTCCTATTACAGGATGAGAGCCGGGGGGGGGGGGGGGGGGGGGGGGGCGCAGCGCAGCGCAGCGCATAGAAGTAAGAGGACTGTGTTTACTGTGACTAGGACAATTATGGACCATGGGGCCAATATGTCATGGTCAGCAGTGTCCTGGATGGGGCACCAGTGGTCCTGGTAAGCATGTACAGCCCAACTGGGATGACCCAGTTTCGTAAAGAAGACCAGGGCGGGAATCCCCGACATAGACATGCACCGACTGATCGTGGGGGAGACTACAGGGCCCACTGACCAGCAAGTCAAACCCCAGAATGGGGAAAACGACAGGCATAGCTGGAGAATTGGGAGCATTTATGGAACAGACGAGTCAATGGACCCATGGCGGTTCATGCACCCAGGTGAAAAATAATTCTCTCTTTCTTGCCAGTACACCGGGTATACAGCTGCATCGCCTTCTTTGTGGTGGGGAAATCAGTGCTTCCAGAGATGGAGCAGAATGGTCCGCAATTGTAATCTCAGACCACACTCCATATTACATGGATGTGAGGCTGGAGACTGGCCATGCCCAGCGCCCCACATGGAGGTTAGACACAGCTCTATTGGCTGACAAGGTCTTCTGCCATGAAACGGCAGGTGCCAGATGCATGTACGTTACTAACAACCAGAACGGGAGGTGTCTCGTTCCACATTCTGGGAGGCACTGAAGGCTGTGATTAGAGGAGAAATTATCGCCTATAAGGCATGTAGAGAAGGGGAAGAGAGGGCAGCTAGGCAGCAACTGATTGACTCCATTCTGGAGGTCAACAAGAGATACTCCCAAAGTCCCGACTATAGAGCTTTTGGCGAAGAGGAAAAAGCTAGAAATGGACTTTAACCTGCTGTCCTCCAGGAACGTAGTGCACAAAATCCACCAGACACAGGGGACCTTCTACAAATATGCAGTCAAGGCTAGCTACCTGCTGGCTCAGCACAGAAAGCAGGCAGCCACCAAGGAAATAACACAGGTGAAGGACAGCAGAGACAGACTGTTAGCTGATCCAAAAAGTATCAATGAAGCATTAGAGGCCTTCGACTGGGGGCTTTACTCCTCTAAGCCTCCCAACGGGGACTCAGATGAAACAGTTCCTCAACGGACTCGATATGCCAGTCATGGGGGACAATAGAAGGAGGGGGCTGGAAGCACCACTAGGACTGAGAGAGGTCATGGAGAGCATCAACTCCATGCAGGTGGGGAAGGCACTGGGACCCGATGGTACTGGTCCCACGCCTATGGGAGATGTTCATAAACTCGTTAACGAGGTGCACCCTGCCGCCAACGTTAACACAGGCCACTATATCACTGATATCCAAAAAGAATAAAGACCCAATGATATGCGGATTACACAGACACATTTCACTGCTCAATGTAGATGCAAAAATACTCTCAAAAGTCCTGGCAAAGCAGCTGGAGAACAGCTCAGAAGTGGTCACAGAGGACCAGACT
This sequence comes from Scyliorhinus canicula, assembly GCF_902713615.1. NCBI lineage: Eukaryota > Metazoa > Chordata > Chondrichthyes > Carcharhiniformes > Scyliorhinidae > Scyliorhinus > Scyliorhinus canicula. The sequence continues at coordinate 207,634,989 of NC_052147.1, forward strand.
GGCTTTGTTAAGGGTAGCCAGCTAACTACGAACATCAGATGACTGCTGAACGTGATTTTGACCCCATTGGTGAGACAATACCTGAGGTGATCATCTCCCTGGATGCAGAAAATGCCTTTTGACACAGTCGCGTGGAAATACCTCATTGAGATGCTAGAGCGGTTCACCTCATGGGTGAAACTCCTGTCCAACGCCCCCAAGGTGAGTGTGCGGACCAATGTCACCAGCTCTGAGTACTTCCAGCTGCACAGAGGCACAAGACAGAGATGCCCACTGTCTCCGCTCTTATTCGGCCTGGAAATCGCACGGCTGCCGATCACCCTCAGAGCTGCGTGATGCTGGAAGGGAATCTGAAGAGGAGACAGAGAGCACAGAGTCTCACTCTATGCGGATGACCTGTTCCTCTACATCTTGGACCTGCAAAGCGGCATGGGTGGAATCGTGAAGCTCCTGGAGCCTTTTCGGACCACAAACTCAACCCGAGCGAGAGTGAAGTATTCCCTGTGAACCCGAGAGGAGGAGGGGCAGAACGGGAGGAAGGACCATTTAAATAAGCCCAAAACACATTCCCCTACCTGGGGCTCCAGATTGCCCATGATTGGACACGGATCCACAAGTGTAACCGGACCAGTCTGGCAGAGGAAGTAAAAAAGGACCGACAGAGATGGGATACATTCCTGCTCTCCCTGGCTGGGAGAGTACAAACAATCAACAAGAATGTACTGTCCAAGATTGTACAGGTCAGAGCCACCTGGGGGAGGTAGGAAGATGCATGAATTTCTAGGTGGGCTGGAGTACCCGAGTTTAGGGGAGTGGGACAGGGCTACGTTAGAGGGGGCGATAGTAGAGCCGGATATAAAAGATGCGATTGGGAAGATGCAGTTGGGGAAGGTGGCGGGGCCGGATGGGTTTCCGGTGGAATATTATAAATTCAAAAATAAGCTGGCTCCCCTGATGGTGGGGATGTTTGAGGAGGTGATAGGGAAGGGGGTGTTACCACAAACCTTGGGGCAGGCATCGATTTCACTGTTACTTAAGAAAAATAAGGATCAGACGGAGTGTGGGTCGTATAAGCCCATCACTTTTAAACTTGGACGCAAAGATATTGGTGAAGGTACTGGTAGGTAGGCTGGCGGAGTGCCTCCCGAAGGTGATAGGTGAGGATCAGACTGGGTTTGTGAGAGGGAGGCAGCTCTTTTCGAACATTAGGAGGGTATTGAACGTGGTTATGGTACCGGTGGACGGGAAGGAAACAGGTGGTTGTGGCATTGGACGCCAAGAAAGCGTTTGACCGGGTAGAATGCGGGTACTTGATGGCAGTTCTAGAGCGGTTTGGAATTGGACCCAGATTTGTGGACTGGGTAAAGCTATTATATAAGGAGGCGACGGCCGTCTGCACAAATAACATCAGCTCAGAATACTTCCCTCTCCACCGTGGGACTAGGCAGGGATGTCCTATGTCCCCCCTGCTGTTTGCACTCGCGATTGAGCCATTGGCCATCGCACTAAGAAGTTCGGGAGCATGGAAAGGAATAGTGCAGGGGAGGGGGGGCGGGCGGGCGATAGAGCATAAATACTGATGACTTGTTATTATACGTGTCGGAACCAAGTGTGTCAATAGGGGGAATACTGGAGCTGCTTCGGGTGTTTGGGTCTTTCTCAGGGTACAAATTAAATCTAGACAAGAGTGAGTATTTTGTGGTGTCTCGGTCAGGGGTGGAGGCGGGGGGGGGGGGGGGCTGCCATTCCATAAGGCAGAGACTCACTTTTTTAAAAAGAAATTTACAGTACCCAATTATTTTTTTCCAATCAAGAGGCAATTTAGCCTGGCCAATCCACCTACCCTGCACATTTTTGGGTTGGCGAAACCCACGCAAACACGGGGAGAATGTGCAAACTCCACATGGACAGCAACCTGGAGCCGGGATAGAACCTGGGACCTCGGCGCCGTGAGGCAGCAGTGCTAACCATTGTGCCATCGTGCTGCCCAGGCAGGGAACTTTAGATACCTGGGGGTGCAGGTTGCGAGAGATTGGGGAGGGCTCTTTAAGTACAACATTTCTAGTTTGGTGGGTAGAGTGAAAGCTGATCTGGCAAGGTGGGATGGTCTCTGTCATTGGCGGGTCGGGTACAGGCGATTTAAAATGAATGTGCTGGCGCGATTCCTGTTAATTTTTCAATGCCTGCCGATTTTCCTGCCAAAGGCACTTTTCAGAGAGATTGAAGGGATGATTACCTCATTCAAATGGGGAGGGAAGGTGGCCAGAATTAAAAAGGCGCTACTACAGAGAGGAAGGCAGGCACGGGGTTTGGGTCTGCCGAACCTGATGTATTATTACTGGGCGGCAAATGTGGAGAAGGTACGGAGCTGGGTCAGAGGGATTGCCTCCCAATGGGTCAGAATGGAGGAGAGTTTGTGTAGGGGGTCGGAATTGAAGTGATAGCAACAGCGCCGATCCCGGCGGCCCCGGGGAGATACTCAGGGAGTCCGGTAGTAATAGCATTGTTGATAATTTGGAGGCAGTTTCGACAGCACTTCGGGTTGGGGGCAGGGTCAAGGGAAATGCCGATTCGGGTGAACCACAAATTTGAGCCAGGGAAGTTTGATGGAAATTTTCAGAGATGGGAGGAGAAAGGAACTAGAACACTAAAAGATTTATTTCTTGGGGGTTATTTTGCCAGACTTTGTCAGAAAGGAGATACAGAGCTTCCCAGTAGAGCCGGCTTCCACATTGCTGGAGAAGGTGCTGACGACGGGGACTGGAGAAGGGGGTAGTATCGGTAGTTTACAGCACTATTTTGGAGGAGGAGAAGGCGCCACTCAAAGCGATCAAGGCAAAGTGGGAGTAAGAGTTGGGAGAGGGTATGGAGGAGGGGAAGAGTTGGGAGAGGGTATGGAGGAGGGGAAGAGTTGGGAGAGGGTATGGAGGAGGGGTATGGAGGAGGGGTCTGGACATGAACAGTCTGGGGAGAGGAAACTGTGGGGATCTGTACAGATCACTATTAGAGTGCACACACTCCCCACTGGACGAAACACTGGAAAAATGGGAGGAAGAGCTAGGGACAGGAATAAGGTAGGGGACTCAGAAGTGAAGCACTGAACAGGGCCAACTCCACCTCCTCCGGTGCAAGGCTAAGCCTCATGCAGCTGAAAGTGGTGCATAGAGCGCACTTAACCGGAACCCAAATGAGCAGCTTCTTCCCGGAGGTGGAGGATAAATGTGAACGGTGCCAGGGAGACCTGGCCAACCACGCCCCCATGTTCTGGGCATGCCCAGACTTGTTGGGTTTTGGACTGCCTTCTTCGAGCAATGTCCAAGATTGTGAGGGTGGAGCCTTGCCCAAGAGTGGCAATCTTCAGGGTATTGGACCAGCCAGAACTATTCATGGGGAAGTACTTGCCTTTGTTTCCCTAATCGCCTGCCCGGCTGGCGATCAGCAGCACCACCCACAGCTGCAGACTGGCTGGCAGACCTGTCGGAATTTCTCCACCTGGTGAAGATCAAAGTCGCTATCTGAGGGTTAGAGGATGGCTTCCACAAAACATAGAGGCCATTCACCAACTTGTTCCAGGACCTGTCCGAGGCCAACAGCCAATAGAGCAAGGGAGGGGGGTGCACGGGAGCCAACAGGACAGCAGGGAACACATGGAGAGGGGAGGCCAGAGAGGGAGGGGACGGGGAGGTAGGAAAGCGGCCAATACAGAAGCCTGGAGACCTAGAATAAGGCCAGAAGAAACGGGGAGGGGGGATCGATACAAAGGGAAACGGGGGGCGGGGGGCGATCGATACAAAGAGAAATGACTTGTATACTGTATACCCTTACTGAATGTACAGTGTATAAAATGTTAAAACTTCAATAAATATATATTTTTAAAAGGTATGACACCAACCATAAGACCAGTGGAGAGGTTCACCTTGCCATTTGTCTACAAAATTATGAGAGGTATGGACAGGGTGGATGGCAACAAGCTTTTTCCAAGAGTGGGGGTGTCAATTACAAGGGGTCACGATTTCAAGGTGAGGGGGAAAGTTTAAGGGAGACGTGCGTGGAAAGTTTAAGGGAGACGTGCGTGGAAAGTTTTTTACGCAGAGGGTGGTGGGTGCCTGGAATGCTTTGCCAGCGGAGGTGGTAGAAGCGGGCACGATAGCATCATTTAAGATGCATCTGGACAGATATATGAATGGGTGGGGAACAGAGAGAAGTAGACCTTGGAAAATAGGTAACAGGTTTAGATAAAGGATCTGGATCGGCACAGGCTGGGAGGACCAAAGGGCCTGTTCCTGTGCTGTAATTTTCTTTGTTCTTTGTATTTACTTCAATTTGCAAGGGCTTCTTTGATGCCACACCTGGTCAAATGGTGCCTTGATGTCAAGGACAGTTTGTCTCAGCTCTTGAGTTCAGCTCATTTTATTGATATTTGGACTGAGGCTGTAATGAGGTCAAGAGATGAGTGGCTCGAGGGGCCCCAAACTGATTGTGTAAGCCCAACTCGAAAGCACTGTTAACACCTCATGCACAATATGTGTAGTAGGTGGATAGTGTAAAATGTATTGTCGGTGGATATTGTATAACATTGTAGGTGGAGGAGAACAAAGAGGCTCATGATTCATCTTTAGATGAAGGGAACATGGTGGAGGAAGAAGATGTGGTCTGCATTACAATACCAGGTAATTGTTGTCTGGGGTGTTCCAATAACATTGAAGTTTCATCTAGAAATTCCCAAATTAAATCTATGGTCACTTCCACCACTGAATCTTCCCACACTAAATGATCATTCAACCACTCAACATCTGTGCTGATGTTACTCATGAAACAAGTTTGAATACACAAGGGACAGGATTCTCTGGGAGACTGTTCTTCCGCTGGAGCTAAATTGCATCTGATTTTTGCTCCCTCTGGGAGCACAAAATCAGGAAACGATTCCCAATCCTTCGCTATGCAAATTAATGATCTTAATGAACCATTTGCATCCTGATGCGGGGCGTGAACCTCGATCTGATGGCAGTGGGGGGGCCGGAGCATTGGAAACGGATTGGCGCTGATCCCATTTTCTCCCCGAGGTTGAATTCTCTGCCACATTGGGAATTCAGTTACTCGTGACGCGGGCTGGAGAATCCAGCCCAATTTAGCTTTCATTACCCAAGAATGGGCAAGATATGGAAGTGGTGCTAATCGTTAAACTTTGGTGGAAATATTAAAAAAGGAAACATAACATTAGTCCTACTGGTCTACCACCCATGTGCATACATTTGGTGAATGACAATTTTTCAACTTACACTTCTAACTATATATTTATTTGGCTTCAGCAGAAGTTGAGGCTGTCCTTAGGCTACACAGTTGTGATTCTTATGGCCTATCCCCTCTAGTTATACAACAGATTACTAGGATTGCTAACGTGCTGCATCGGAGGAATTGCTGTGGCTCTCTGGAGCATAGATCTCCTACAGAAGGGATAATATTTTTTTTAATTGTATTTTATTCCAAACATATATAAAATTTTACAACACATACACAATTCAGGAAACAAACTAACCAACAAACAACTGCACAGTTTGTACAAATCCCCCCCCCCCCCCCCCAACGATGAACAACTCAAACATGATCACAAACATCCCCATCTTGCCTCAAGACCCTGGGCTGAGCCTCTTAACTCATATTAGACCTTTTGCAGCTGAAGAAAGTCATATAAGTCACCCAGCCAGGATGCTACCCCCGGTGGCATTGCTGACTGCCACTCCAATAAAATATATCGGCAAGCAATCAGAGGCGAAGGCCACAACATCGGCCTTCCTCCCTCTGTAGTGATATGCATCACTGTAAATACACAAGGGGTTAATGTAAATACACGTAGACTAGCTAGACACCAGAGGGAGCACCAGAGACATGACACATAGACATTCAACCAATAGGTCAGTAAGATAGGACACGACCAATGGGCATTCACGATACATACAGAGGTGACACTACCACAGGAGGCATTACACCAACCCATATAAAAAGGACACAGCATGTATGATCTTCCTCTTTCCAGTGGAGACACTCAGTGTGTACACAGGGTTGATTCAACACATCACACCCACCACGTGGATTGTAGCAGACTGGTTAGATAGTCTGAGCGATAGCAGGATTAATATGAGAGTCGAATCCAAGTAGGAGAATTGTTAACAGTTTAAATAAACGTGTTAAAGCTATCTCCAAGTCTGAACCTTCCTTTGTCAGAGTGCACATCAAGGAAGCAGCTTATGCTACATCAACAGTATAACAAAACACCCTCCACCAGTTCCGGCTTCTTCGCTATCCCAAATATCGCCATCTCCTCCCCTACTATCCTGGCTTGCACCGCAAGCACTCCCACCCAGAATCTCCAACTTTTTGCAGCCCCAGAACATATGTGCGTGATTCGCTGGTCCCCGCCCACATCTCTCACACTCATCTGCCATCCCCTGGAAGAACCACTCATTCTTGCCCACATCATATGTACCCTGTGTACCACCTTGAATTGTATCAGGCTTATTCTTTTGCACGAGGAGGTCGCATTTACCCTTCCTAGCGCCTCACTCCATACTCTCCAGTTTATCTCACCTCCCAACCCCTCTTTCCACTTCTCCTTAATCTTTACCACCCATTCACCTCCCTGTTCGCCCAGCCACCTGTATATGTCTCCGATCCTGCCCTCCCCTTCCATATCCAGAAGCAACAATCACTCCAGCAGGGTATACCTCGGCAACCTGGGGAACCGTTTCCAAACCTTCCACGCAAAGTCCCTTATCTGCAGGTACCAAAACTCACTTCCTCTCGGGAGCTCTACCCTCTCCTTCAATTTATCTATACTGGCAAACCCTTCTTCCGGATACAAATCCCTCACTTTAATCAACCCCACTTCTCTCCACTTCCTGGACATGCCATCTATCTACCCCCCCCCCCCCCCCCCCCCCCCGTACAAAACCATGGTTTTCACACAACAGCGTTAACCCTGACATCCCCTCTACCCTGAAGTGCCTCCTCAGCTGGTTCCAGATCTTCACCATGGACTGCACCACAGGGCTGTCCGAGGATCTTCTTGGCACCATTGGTAATGCCCTTAAGATGGACCCCTAGAGGATTCCTCCTCCATCCTAACCCATTCTACCCCCCTCCCTCCCACCATCGCCTCACCTTCTCCACGTTCGGCGCCCAATATTAATGTAGCAGGTTCGGCAAGACCAACCCTCCCTGCTATCTCTGCCTCTGTAACAGCGTCCTCTTAACCCTTCCCTTCCCTGCCCATATAAAGTCCAAAATAAATATGTCTAGTTTTCGAAAGAAGGCCTTCGGTATAAAGATCGGGAGTGTCTGGAATATGAACAGGAACCTCGGCAGAATGTTCATCTTCACCACTTGTACCCTCCCTGGCAAAGTCAAGTGCAGTGTGTCCCACCTCTTCAGAGCCTCCCTGGACTCCTCCACCAGTTTTGTAAAATTCCATTTGTGTAGCTCCTTAAATGGCAACCCCCCCCTAGATTGGCTCGCCAACCCAACTCATTCACCGGGAACACGTCGCTTTTCTTTACATCTAACTTATATCCCAAGAACACCCCAAACTTCCCCATCAGGCCCTAATCATCTCCATGCTCTCCAGCGGGTTCAAAACAAACAATAGTAGGTCTACCGCATGGAGCGACACCCGATGCTCCCTTCATCTCCTCATAATCCCTTGCCACTCTGCTGACCCCCTAAGAGCCATTGCCAGAGCAAACAGCAGTGCCGACAGAGAGCACCCTGCCTTGTTCCCCTGTGTAATTCAAAGTTCCGTCAACCTATGTAACTGGTCCGCACACTCACCCTCGGTGCCACATACAACAGGTGCACCCATGCCACAAACTTTGGCCCAAACCCAAACTTTCCCTGGACCTCAAACAGGTACTGCCACTCCATCCTGTTTAGCACTGGGCTAAATCGCTGGCTTTGAAAGCAGACCAAGGCAGGCCAGCAGCACGGTTCAATTTCAGTACCAGCCTCCCCGAACAGGCGTCGGAATGTGGCGACTAGGGGCTTTTCACAGTAACTTCATTTGAAGCCTACTTGTGACAATAAGCAATTTTAATTTTTCATTCATCCGGTCGAATGCCTTCTCCGCATCCATGGAAATGAATACCTCCAGTACCTGAGCTCTCGATGGGGTCATGATCACATTTAACAGCCTCTTTATATTACTAGAAAGCTGCTTGCCCTTTACAAAGCTTGTTTGGTCCTCTGCAACCACCCGCGGGACACAACCTTCCATCCTTCCCTCAACCAACTTTTTCACGTCTGTATTTAACAGCATTATGGGCCTGGAAGACCCACATTCCAACGGGTCCTTCCCCTTTTTTGGTATTAATGCGATTGTTGCTTGTATTATTGTCTCCTGTAGCTCCCCTTCTCCAATGCCTCATTAAATGCCCCCAAGAGATGTGGTGCCAGGTCCTCCGCAAACTCCTTATAAAATTCCATCAGGTAGTCATCGGGCCCTGGGGTCTTCCCCTACTTCATACTCCTTATATTGTCCAATATCTCCCTCAGCCCCAGGGGCTCCTTTAGCGTCTGACTCTTCTCTTCCTCCAACTGTGAAAACTCCAGTTCATCTAAGAACCGTCCCATGTCCCCTCTTCACCCCAGGCGTTGCCCTGTACAGTTCCATATGATAATCCCTAAACGCCTTGTTTATCTTCCCTGGCTCTGACACCACATCCCTTGCCCTAGTCCGTATCTTCAATATTTCACTGGACACGGCCTGCCTCCGTAGCTAATGCGCTAACATTCGACTCGCCTTCTCCCCGTATTCGTACTGCACCCCTCTTGCCCTCCGCAGCTGTCTTACCGCCCGCCCCATTGTCAGCCTATCAAATTACCCCTGTCATTTTTTTCTCCTCGACAATCTCTCTGTGGTGGGTGCCCTCAAGTACTCCCCATCTACCTCCACTATCTTGCTCATTAGCCGTTCATATTCCTCCCTACTTTCCCCATCCACATGTGCCTTGAACGAGATAATCTCCCCTCGGAATACCGCTATTAGTGCTTCCCAAAATGTGGCCGCCGCCACCTCCCCATTTTGGTTCAATTCTACATCATCTTTAATCACAGTCCGCACTTTGTCACAAAACCCTCTATCTGCCAACAACCCCAAATCGAGCCTCTACCCCGACCTCTGGATCCGTCCTGATCTAAGCTGAATCTCCAGCCAGTGGGACACATGGTCTGAGGTGGGTAGGTCAAGTTTGATTCAAAGTCAGGGCAGCACGGTGGCCTAGTGGTTAGCACAGCTGCCTCACGGTGCTGAGGTCCCAGGTTCGATCCCGGCTCTGGGTCACTGTCCGTGTGGAGTCTGCACATTCTCCCCGTGTCTGCGTGGGTTTCGCCCCCACAACCCAAAAATGTGCAGAGTAGGTGTATTGGCCACGCTAAATTGCCCCTTAATTGGAAAAAATAATTGGGTAATCTAAATTTATAAAAAAAAACAATCAAATATCTCCCACCCGGTCCCTCACTTCCTGTGCGCTCACAAATCCCGTTTTCTTACTCATCAAAATTGTCCCTCCTGTGACTTTGAATCAAACCTTTTTTTTATATTTATTTATTTTTTTAAAATTTAGATTACCCAATTATTTTTTCCAATTAAGGGGCAATTTAGCGTGGCCAATTCACCTACTCTGCACATCTTTGGGTTGTGGTGGCGAAACCCACGCAGACACGAGGAGAATGTGCAAACTCCACACGGACAGTGACCCAGAATCGGGATCGAACCTGGGACCTCAGCACCGTGAGGCTGCAGGACTAACCACTAGGCCACCGTGCTGCCCTGACTTTGAATCAAACTTGACCTACCCACCCCTTCCTTAGCCTAACCTGGTCCTTCAAGTGGAGGTGTGTCTCCTGCAGAAAGACCACCTTCGCTTTTAAACTCGCTAGGTGCGCAAAGACCCAAGATCTCTTCACCGGTCCATTAAACCCTTGCACGACTTACGCCTCCATTCCCCTCTATTGTCCGCCATCCTCCCCTTTTGTCTCTCCCCCGTTCATTTCAGCCTGTACCTGACCCATCCAAGTTGGCCCCTTTCTCTGCCCCGACCATGTTTCTTCTCCAACCTCGCTTCGTGGCATCAACCTCTCATGCCCTCCCCCTTCCCCCCGACCCCCACGGCTACCTGTCTCGGCCTTCTCCCCCACCTCCGCTCCGTTCACCAGCATTACCTGCCAGCGTGGCAACAGGCAGCAGGAGGGGAGTTGGGGACAGCCGTCCGCTTACAAACTTTTCACCCCTTTTACTCTTTGTCAACCCAACAGAAAAAATAAGAAAAAACCCCTCCATATTGGAGGGAAAGACCCCCCCCCCCCCCCCAATCCCTACTCTACCCGTATTCCCAATTACTTCAAAGCGCCCGCACCTCCGTCTCCCAAAATTGTTCAGTTCGATTCTCCCTCAGTTTATGCTCCTTGATAAAGTAATTGGCCGCTTCTGGGGTTTCAAAATAGTATTTCTGGCCTTCATACGTCACCGAGAGCTTTGCCGGATAGAGCACCCCAAACCTGCTCTGCTGCTGCTATAGCATCACCTTAGCTCTGTGGGGCCCTGCACATCGTTTTGCTGGCTGTTCCAATGTCCTGGTATATTCGGACCTTGTTCCCCTCCCATTCGCTGTTGCGTTTCTCTCTGGCCCACTGCAGAATGTTCTCCTTCTCCACAAAGTTATGGAGCCTCACAATCACCGCCCGAGGCAGCTCCCCTGCTCTCAGCTTCTGCCGCAGAGACCTGTGCGCTCTGTCCACCTCAGGGGCTTTGTCCAGCACCCACTCCGCCACCAGCCCCGCCAGCATCCTCAAAATGTACCTCATGGCACTCGCACCTTCCACTCCTTCAGAAAGGCCCACTATCCACAAATTCTGCCTTCTCAATCTATTTTCCTGCTCCTCCACCTTTGCACCTGACATCTTGCAAAACTCTCCTAAGATCTCCACCTCCGCCTCCAATGTCACCACCTGATCGCTGTGGTCCGACATCACCCTCTCAATCTCTCAGATCTGCGACACCCTGTGCCTCCAAGCATTTCTCCATCCTCTCCATCGACCCCTTCAAGGTTGCCACAGCCCCTTTGATGACCTTCGAGCGATCCTCCTGCATCTCCTTCTTGCGCTGGCGGAACTCTTCCTTGATGAAGGCCATCAACTGTTCCATCTGGGCTTTGCTACTTGCACTAGCCCTTCCCTTGCCACCATCCTTCCACTGTCTGCTGCGCCACAGATCTCTTCCAACTACTTGGGAAGGTCTTTCACCTTCTTCTGGCGGGTTTGGTAACCAGCAGACATACCACTCCCGGGGGCAGCTTCCCCTCCGACCTTTAGTTACACTTCCGTTGAAGTTGCACCCAATTCCGGATAAAAATAACTATTTTCTACGCCTTCAATCAGGAGCTCCCCTGTGTTGGAATGGATAGCATTTGCCCCTCCAGACTGGCATTCTGCCAATGTCTCTGCAGTTACCTGCTAGTCTGTTCTGATTGGTTTTAAATGGTTTTAAAAGAAAGGAGCAGTTGGAGCAATCAGCTGTACCTGTGACACAGGGGGCGATGGCGGAGGGTCCTATCATCTCAGTGGTCGATGGAGCAGCTAGTGGACTGCTTTTTTAAAAATTTAAATGTGGTGACTTATTTTTTTTTCCCAATTAAGGGGCAATTTAACGTGGGGGTCGACTGCCTGGAAACTAGGCTGGAAGCTCAGAACCAGGCGATCCAGAGGCTGGAGGAGACGGTGGGGAAGCGCGAAGAGCAGCTCACCTTGATGGTGGCTGAGTTGGGGGGTGATGTGGGAACTCAGAGGCGGCTGCAGAAGAAGGATTTGGAGAACTGGTCCTGGAGACTGTGGGGTTGTGCGATCGTACATGGCTCAGATATTTGAGCTGATCGGAGAGGGGGCTTTTGAACGACCCTTAGAGGTGGACCGGGCGGACAGGGCGTCGATGAAGAAGCCGCAGGGGAGTGAGCCGCTGAGAACGATGGTGGTGCAGCTGCACCTGTTCCTGGATAAGGAGCGGATTCTGAAGTGGGCTAGGCAAATGAGGTGATGTACCTGGGAGGATAACTGTCTTGGAAATCATAATAAATAAAAATTCTTTGAGGTTCGATTTAAATAAATTTATTTACGCAAATATATTTGCGGAGAGAGAGTGTTCCAGCTGCAAAAGCTAGTGCACTGCACTCTGAGATTCAATTGAACTATGCATATTTTTATAGTCTGAAATAACAGCTTGAAGTAAACAGGCATGTTTAATTAAATAGACCTTGGAAAGTATGTAAGATGAAAATTAAATGAAAATCGCTTATTGTCACAATAGGCTTCAAATGAAGTTACTGTGAAAAGCCTCTAGTCACCACATCTGGTGCTTGTTCGGGGAGGCTGGTACGGGAATTGAACTGCTGGCCTGCCTTGGTCTGCTTTCAAAGCCAGCGATTTAGCCCTGTGGTACATAGTACGTATGTTCTTGCCCTTGGCTAAAAACAACTCGAGTACACATTTTGTTATGTTTCGGAGGACAATGTGTTTTCATAATAAGGCCGAGACCAGAATATTAAGCAGTATTTTGTTTATGTTACCTGACCTACTTATTTTAGTCCCAAAGCAGTGTTCAACTATAGTCAAGCATTTTCCAGCATGCTTCTAAGTTGGTTTATGTTAATTTCCCTTCCACAATAATGAACTGCGAGTGTACCAGGACCTGGGTGCGGAGCTGGCTAAGAGAAGAGCGGGGTTCAGTAAGGTGAAGGCTGCCCTGTTTAAGAAGGGGGTGAAATTCAGAATGCTGTATCCGGCTCGCCTATGGGTGACTTATAATAGTCGTGAACTTTATTTTGTGGGATGCCGGAGGAAGCGATGGAGTTTGTCAGGGACAATGGACTGGCAGGAGAAGGAGGACATTGAACCTTGGAGGAGGTGTTTGTTTTCTGTTCCTTTTGGTTTGTTTCCTTTGGGGGCCATTGTCCTGTGTTTTCTGTGGGAGATGGGTGGTTGCTCTTTTCTTTGTTTTTGGGTTGGTGTTGTTGTTTGCACCAGGATAGTGTTTGAGCGGGGAAGGTGGGGGACAGTGGGGGGAACACGGCCTTGCACCCGGTGGGGGTGAATGGGGTGTTTGGGGATTTTCATAGGCGGCTGTATGAGTAGGAGCCTCCAGCCGGGGTGGAGGGAATGAGGTGGTTTTTGGAGGAGTTGGAGTTCACGAGGGTGGAAGAGGACCAGTGGAGGGGCTGGGTGTCCCATTTCGGCTGGTAGAGGTGGTGGAAGGTCTTGAGGCGATGCAGAATGTGTTCCACGTGGGATTTTACTAAAGGTTTTGGGTCCTGAGGACTCTGCTGGTGAAGGAATTTAAGGAGGTGAGGGAGTGGAGGGTGCTCCCCCCAATGTTATCGCAGGCCTCGATCTCCTTAATATTAAAAAGGGACAAGGATCCGGAACCGTGTCGGTCTTATGGACTGATTTTGTTATTAAATGTGGACGCCAGGTTATTGCCCAAGATCTTGGCCTGGAGGATCGAGGGCTGTGTGCCGGGGGTGATAGGGGAGGGCAATGCAGGGTTCTTTAAGGGGAGGCATCTGTCAGCCAACATTAGGAGATTAGTGAATGTGATAATGATGCCCACCCGAGGGACAGGATGTGGAGGTGGTGGCCGTCATGGACGCAGAGAAGGCCTTCGAACGGGTGGAGTGGGACTATTTGTGGGGGGTGCTGGGACGGTTTGGGTTTGGGCAGGGTTTTGTGGATTGGACCCGACTGCTGTACCAGGCACCGGTGGAGAATATGTAGATAAACTGGGTGAGCTCAGATTATTTCAGGCTGCATCGGGGGACGAGGCAGGGATGTCCACTCTCCCCATTACTCTTTGCCTTGTCTATAGAGAAACTGGTGATGTCACTGAGAGTGTCGAGGGACTGGCAGTGGATAGTACGGGGTTGGAGCATAGGGTTTTGCTGTATGCAGGTGACTTGCTGCTGTATATTTCGGACCTGTTGGAAGGTATTGGGGGGTAATGTAGATTTTAGAGGAATTCGGCCAGTTCTTGGGGTATGATGTGACCATCAATTCACTAGAGACATGATTGGAAGTAAACTGTGGTTTTAATAGTCTTACAACTGAGCCAGCCTGCGACCAGAGGAACTGAGAGCAGGGCTTATGGCTGCAGCACTTTATACTTCCAGTAGTGGGAGGGGCCATGGGCGGAGCCACGGGTGGAGCCCTGTACAAGCTCCTCATCTCCCCCTATGGGCAGAGACACGCAACGGCTCACACACAAAGCCCACAAGGACATAATACAATGCAATGCAATACAGTGTGAATTACAATGCAGTATAATTCACCACAGGGTATAAATTGTTTGGGCGGGTAAAACTCCGCGAGTGAAAAAGGTGCTGCCGGAGCGGGGTCGATGGGGCGGGTTGGGGCTGGCTCTCCTGAACTTCATGAATTACTTCTGCGCGGCGAACCTAGCGATGGTCAGGAAGTGTGTGGTGGGGGAGAGGTCGGTATGGGAGCAGCTGGAGGCAGCATCATGTAAAGACATTAGTTTGGGGGCACTGTTAACGGCACCTCTGCCGTTCTCGCCGGCCAGGTGGTGGTGGCAGCCTTCAGGCTATGGGGACAGTGGCGGCACCTGGGGCTGGAGAGGTGCCTCGGTTTGGGCACCAATTTGTGGCAATCACCAGTTTGTTTCAGGGGGGCTGGATGGGGGGTTTAGGGGGTGGCAGCGGGGCGGGGATTTGTTCATCAATAGCGGCTTTCCAAGCTTGGAGGAATTGAAAGAGGAATTTGAGCTGCCGTCGGGATCGAGTTCCGTATTTGCAGGCGAGGGACTTTATTCGGAGGCAGTTAAAGTCCTTTCCTCACCTTCTGCCCCAGGGGTTACAGGGTAAGGTGATGTCATGAACAGGGGTAGGGGATCACCTGCTGCCCCAGGGGTTACAGGGTAAGGTGATGTCAAGAACAGGGGTAGGGGATCACCTGCTGCCCCAGGGGTTACAGGGTAAGGTGATGTCAAGAACAGGGGTAGGGGATCACCTGCTGCCCCAGGGGTTACAGGGTAAGGTGATGTCAAGAACAGGGGTAGGGGATCACCTGCTGCCCCAGGGGTTACAGGGTAAGGTGATGTCAGGAACAGGGGTAGGGGATCACCTGCTGCCCCAGGGGTTACAGGGTAAGGTGATGTCAAGAACAGGGGTAGGGGATCACCTGCTGCCCCAGGGGTTACAGGGTAAGGTGATGTCAAGAACAGGGGTAGGGGATCACCTGCTGCCCCAGGGGTTACAGGGTAAGGTGATGTCAAGAACAGGGGTAGGGGATCACCTGCTGCCCCAGGGGTTACAGGGTAAGGTGATGTCAAGAACAGGGGTAGGGGATCACCTGCTGCCCCAGGGGTTACAGGGTAAGGTGATGTCAGGAACAGGGGTAGGGGATCACCTGCTGCCCCAGGGGTTACAGGGTAAGATGATGTCAAGAACAGGGGTAGGGGAGGGGAAGGTGTCGGAAATTTATAAGGAACTGATGGACTGGGAGGGAGCCCTGATAGGAGTAGCAAAGCGTAAGTGGGAGGAAGAGTTGGGTAGGGAGTTGGAGGCCGGATTATGTGAGGAGGCCCTGAGGAGAGTTAATGCATCCTCATTGTGCGCTAGGCTTAGCCTTATACAGTTTAAGGTGGTTCACAGGGCGTACATGACTATGGGCAGGATGAGCAGGTTTTTTGAGGGGGTGGAGGATAGGTGTGGGCGGTGCGCAGGTGGGCCTGCGAACCATGTCCACTTGTTCTGGGCGTGTCTGAAGCTTGGGGGATTCTGGCAGGGGTTTGCCGACGTTATGATGGAGGTCCTGAAGGTGAAGGTGGTCCCGAGTCCAGATGTGGCAATGTTTGGTATGTGAGAAGACCCGGGAGTCCAGGGGGCAAGAGAGACCGAAGTCTTGGCCTTTGCCTCCCTGGGAGCTCGGAGACGGGTATTGTTAGAATGGAGGGACTCGGTGGGGGGGGGCCCGAAACCGGGGGTGTGGGTGAGTGACCTGGGAGGGTTCCTCAGGCTAGAGAAAATAAAGTTCGCCTTGAGGGTCTCTGTGGAGTGGTATGCCTGGAGATGGCAGCCGTCTATCGACTTCTTCGAGAAAATTTAAGATGTCAGCAGTGTGGGGGGGGGGGGGGGGGGGGGGGGGGTGCTGTTAAAATAAGGAGTTGGGTAATGTGGGGGCGGGTTGGTGGGGTATTTTGTTGAGCTGATTATGTCCAGCCATGTGGGTTGGATTTGGGTTGCGTTTCTGTCTATTGTGTTGCCTCAATAAAAAATAATTTTTTTTCAATCAATTGTGTTCCACGTGTTAGCCCCTTAACAGTAACAGAATAGGCCCAGGTGTGGCGCTAGTTTTGCTCTCGTGAAAGTCTACAAATTCTGTGTTAGCGTCAACACTTAGTCTCAGAAAGAGATTCCGCCCCTTTAATTTCACCTGCATCTGATCCTATTCACACATGCTTTGTGCATCTTGAAGTGCTTCTTCTTGCAAGTCATTGATCCCTAGAGTGGATACATCTGTGCTGCTGTCTGCTACTGTAAGAGTAGGTGATGCAACCTTATGTTTACCGTGTGTTTGTATTAGTTGCTTGTCCCAGGAAATGCATTGCCATGGCAACAATACAGATTACCTCAGTAAAGCAAGGGCATGCTTATACTTGTAGGAAACTCAGGAATACAATTACCTTTGTGCAGAACCTGCCTCACCAGTCTGGACTAGGAGAAGACGTTTGACAGAACATCACACACCTACATGATGGAAGTGCTCTCCATAATGGGGTTTGTGCAATTGGATCCAACTGCACTACAGAAACATCAGGAGTGCAGTTTCAATCAACAGGTCAGATCAAATAAGGAGTCAGGCAGAGTTGCCCTCTCCTCTCCTGTTTGTGTGTAGAACCATTTGCTGTGTCCATCAGGAAGGACTCGGGCATAAGAGGAGTGACGATCCCAGGAAGTGGAGGCACCCAGATCATAACCTTCCTACATGGACAATGTCGCCATCTTCTGCTTGGATCTGACATTGGTGCACAGGCTAATGAACATCTGCGACCTGTTCAAACTGGCCTCGGGATCCAATGTAAACAGTGGCAGGAGCAAGGTATTCAAGTAGTGGTCTGTACGAAGCCCTGAGGAAAAGAGGATGATGGATCATGTCGGGTGGCTCCCTGAGCATACTGTCAAAGACATCTGGCATGACACCTCATCACCAGAACTTTCAAAGAAGCACCAAGACCTAGCTTGGCTGGTGGTGTGAAGGGAACCCCCTTTCAGATCCTTCAGCACGCCCAAAGTCTTTGCACCACTGCACGCTGCCCTCAAAACGGCTGCGAGGGAGATGAGACAGTTACACATCTCCTTGTGGAATGTACCTTTGCAAAGATGGTCTCGGGAGAGATGCAGTGGTATTTTCCGGAGTTCATCCCAAGCTGCTCTGTGAAACAGGACTCAGTGCTCTAAGGGCTTTTCCCAGGGACACACTGAGACAAACATCAACTGCTGCTGGAGGATCATCAGTTCGGTGTAAGACACTCTTTGGTCTGCCCAAAACTTGTTCACAAGAAACAGTCCAGGCCGGACGACAAGATTACATACAGCATCGCTACCACAAGCACAGAAAAAAAAGTCCAAATCAGACAACAAAGTGATTTGACCACTTCTTGGTTCCTTAAGCACAGGGACACTGACGGCATTCACAAGGCCATGCCACCTCGTTTTTTCTCGGATCGACAAACAGTAAAGGTGGGGACTTCCGGTGGCGGCAATGCACAGCTGAGCCGCACGTTCGGCGGCTCCCGAGATAAACGGACTTCGGTGCTTTTTTAAAGGCCCCCAACGGAGCTGAAGAGGCAAACCCCGACGGGGGAAGAGGCCAGGTGTCGCCCCAGTGGTCCCATGGTCCGGACCAGGAGCGGGGCAGGGAGAGAAACGACGGAAGAAACACCCAAAAAAATCGGGACCCGAAAAACAAAATGGCGGCCGGAGAAAGCTTCGAGGAGCTGAAAAAGTGGGTCCAGGAGCAGCAGACGATTCTGCTGCGCTGCTTCCAGGAGCTGAAGGTGGAGCTGCTGGAGTCCATCAAGGTAACCAACAGGGAACTGATGGAGGCCCAGACAGCCCAGGGGGCTGCGATCCGGGAGCTGCAGCAGCAGGCCACAGAAAGGGAGGATGAGGTCGCGGCCGTGGTCGGGAAGGTGCAGATGCACGAGGCGCTCCATAAAAGATGGCAGGAGCGGTTCGAGGAGCTGGATAACCGGTCGAGGAGAAAGAACCTACGGATCTTGGGCCTCACGGAGGGGCTGGAGGGGTCGGACCTAGCGGCCTATGTGGTGATGATGCTGAACTCGCTGATGGGGGCTGGGTCCTTCCAGGGGCCCTTGGAGTTGGAGGGGGCCCACAGAATTCTGGCTAGGAGGCCCAAGCCGAACGAGCCGTCACGGGCGGTGTTGGTGCGGTTTCACCGGTTCGTGGATTGTGAGTGTGTGCTCCGGTGGGCTAAGAAGGAGCAGAGTAGCAAATGGGAGAACACGGAGGTGCGGATCTTCCAGGACTGGAATGCGGAAGTGGCGAGGCGGAGGGCCGGGTTTAACCGGATGAAGGCGGTGCTCCACAGACGGAAGGTGAAGTTTGGAATGCTGCAGCCGGCGCGTCTGTGGGTCACCTACAAGGATCGACACCACTACTTTGAGTCCCCGGAGGAGGCGTGGGCCTTCGTGCAGGCCGAGAAACTGGACTCAAACTGAGGGTCCCCCGGATGGGGGATGCTGTATAACACTGTAGTTATTTATACTGTATTTGTATTGGCGGGGTTTAGGGTAAGAGGTGGGGTGGCCGTAGGGTGGGTGGGGTGATGTCGTACGGGTGTTTTTTGTATGGGTTTTCAAGCAGGGGTTGGGTGGATGGGTTTGGACTGAGGGGTAAACGGGGTGTTTGGGGAGCTGGTGGGGGGGACTGACAAGGGGAGTGGCCCTGGAGGAGGCAGGGCCCAGCTGGGAGAGGGAGGGGGCGTGTTTCCTTTTCCCGCGCAGGAGCGGGTGAGGTTGGACGCGTTGACGGGCACAATGGAGGAGGGGCAGTCCCACATTGGGAGGAGCCGAAAGTAGGGCGGGAGTCGCCGGGGTCAGCAGAAGATAGCTGGCTCACGGGAATGCTGTAGAGGGGGGGGGCACGTCTAGGAGGGGTCCTAGCCTGGGGGGGGAGGGGAGGGGGGGTGGTTACCGGGTTGCTGCTGAAACGGTCAGGAAGGAGCTGGAAGACGCAGGAGGTGCTGGAGGGGGGGAGTTGCCGCCGTGGGAAACTGGCAGAGCGTGGGACGCTGGCCGGGGTGGGCAAGGGAGGGGGTATGGCTAATCGGCAGGGGAAGGGGGCAGGGAGCCCTCGGATCCGGCTGATAACCTGGAATGTGAGGGGGCTGAATGGACCGGTCAAGAGGGCCCGAGTAGTTGCGCACCTGAAGGAACTGAAGGCGGATGTGGCCATGCTCCAGGAGACACACCTGAGAGTGGTGGACCAGGTCCGGCTGAGAAAGGGGTGGGTGGGCCAAGTATTCCACTCAGGGCTGGACGAGAAGAGTAAGGGGGGTGGCAATCCTGGTGGGGAAGAAGGTGTTGTTTGAGGCGTTGAAGGTGGTGGCTGACAGTGGCGGGCGGTACGTGATGGTGAGTGGCAAGCTGCAGGGGGAGCGGGTAGTGTTGGTGAATGTTTATGCCCCAAATTGGGACGATGCGGGGTTCATGCGGCGTATGTTGGGCCGCATTCCGGACCTGGAGGTGGGGGGCCTGATCATGGGGGAGACTTTAACACAGTACTGGATCCCCCATTGGATCGATCCAAGTCCCGGACGGGTAGGAGGTCGGCGACGGCTAAGGTGTTTAGGGGATTTATGGACCAGATGGGGGTTTGCGAGGCCAACGGCCAGGGAATACTCATTTTTCTCCCATGTACATAAGGCCTACTCGAGGATTGATTTTTTTTGTCCTGAGCAGGGGGCTGGTGTCGAGGGTGGAGGAAGTGGAATACTCCGCCATTGCCATTTCAGATCATGCCCCGCACTGGATGGACCTTGGGCTGGGGGAGGAGAGGGACCAACGTCCGCTCTGGCGCATGGAGGTGGGGCTGCTGGCAGATGAGGAGGTGGCCGGGAGGGTCCGGGGGTGTATTGAGAGATACCTCGAGGCCAATGATAACGGGGAGGTTCGGGTGGGGACGGTCTGGGAGGCATTGAAGGCGGTGATGAGGGGGGAATTGATCTCCATCCGGACCCATAGGGAGAGGGGGGAGCAGAGGAAGAGGGAGAGACTGATAGGGGAAATGGTACGGGTGGATAGGAGATATGCGGAGGCCCCAGAGGAGGGATTGCTGGGGGAGAGGCGTAGCCTTCAGGCCAGATTTGACCTACTGACGACCAGAAGGGCGGAAGCTCAGTGGAGGAAGGCACAGGGGGCGGTGTATGAATACGGGGAGAAGGCGAGCAGGATGCTGGTGCACCAGCTCCGGAAGCGAGACGCGGCCAGGGAGATTGGAGGAGTGATGGATAGAGCTGGGAAGGTGGTGCGGAGGGGGGTAGATGTCAATGGGGTCTTCAGGGACTTCTATGGGGAACTGTACCGGTCTGAACCCCCAGTGGAGGGGGGTGGAATGGGGCGCTTCCTGGACAAGTTGCGATTCCCGAGGGTGGAAGAGGAGCAGGTGGAGGGACTAGGGGCGCCGATCGAGTTGGAGGAGGTTGTCAAAGGGATAGGGAGCATGCAGTCGGGGAAGGCGCCGGGGCCGGACGGGTTCCCGGCTGAATTCTATAAAAAGTATTTGGACCTGCTGGGCCCTCTGTTGGTCCGGACCTTTAACGAGGCGAGGGAGGGGGGGCTCTGCCCCCAACTATGTCACGGGCGCTGATTTCCTTGATCCTGAAGCGGGACAAGGACCCTCTGCAGTGTGGATCATATAGGCCGATTTCGCTGCTGAACGCCGATGCTAAGCTGCTGGCAAAGATCCTGGCCACTAGATTAGAGGATTGTGTGCCTGGGGTCATACATGAGGACCAGACGGGGTTTGTGAAGGGAAGGCAGCTGAACACAAACGTGCAAAGGCTTCTCAATGTCATTATGATGCCGGCTGTGGAAGGGGAGGCGGAGATAGTGGTGGCTGTGGTGATCCTCGCCTGAGACCACCAGGGGGCAGCATCACAAACATGGTGCTCACTTGTGACACGTGCCAAAGACATCGACCGGCACAATGCAAGGAGCCACTGCAGCAGCATGAGATGGCCACGTCACCATGGGACAAAGTGGGCATTGACCTGTTCCACTCCATGGGCCGCAACTATGTTCTGATTATTGACTACTACTCCAACTTTCCGGAAGTCCTGCAACTCCCGGATCTCACAGCCGCAGCCGTAATCAAGGCCTGCAAAGAAACGTTCTCCAGACATGGCATCCCACGGACGGTCATGTCCGACAATGGTCCTTGTTTTGCCAGCTGGGAGTGGACGGACTTCGCCAAGCATTACAATTTCCAGCATATAACATCGAGTCCTCACTTTCCGCAATCAAATGGCAGGGTGGAGAAAGGTGTCCACATAGTTAAACAACTCATCAACAAGGCTGCAGACTCAAAATCCGACGTACACTTGGCCCTCTTGTCGTACCGATCGTCACCTTTGAGCTCGGGACTATCACCAGCTCAGATGCTTTTCAACAGGGATGTGCGGACAACATTACCGGCGCTACACTTCACCAATCCCGATCACTCGCCGGTCCTGGATAAAATGCGTCACCAACGGCAAGTGCAAAAACAGCACTATGACAAGCAGGCCAAGGTACTGCAACCGTTGGCCATCAATGACACGGTGAGGTTGCGCAACCCAGCTGGGGGCTGGTCCAAAATGGCGGTGGTCCTCCGCCAAATGTCGCCACGGTCCTACGTCGTGCAGTCGGATGATGGAAAAATGGTTCGACGAAATCGGCGACACCTTCTGAAAGTCACACATCGTCCACGGGTCTTTCCCACACTCGATCTGCAGGAAACACTGGATCCACAGGACGCTGTCATACATCATCCTGACATCCCAGCAGCAGATGTCCACACGGACACAGACGACCCGGGATCTCCATGCCCACTCAGGAAGTCTACACGGATCAGACGTGCACCTGACCGTCTGAACCTGTGAACATGGACTGACAAATTAATTGCCCTGCCCTATTGTGTGTGTATATATATATAAACCTAACTGTTTACATTTGTGTTTTGCTACAGCTCTGCAACTACGAAAAAAAAAAAAGTGAACAAGGGGGATGTGGTGATCCTCGCCTGAGACCACCAGGGGGCAGCGCGGGGACATATAAAAGGAACGCCGAAGGTCCGCCTTGGCACTTGGAACCGGAGGGTTGAAGAGGCAGGGTGTGTGAGTTTGACTCTGGGCTGCTAGTCTGTTTTGGGCCTAGTTGCAGAACATTGAAGAGCAGCATTTTCTCAAGTGCAATTCTGTAATTTATTGTGGGGCACAATAAATCTTTCTTGAACCTAAAGACGACTTTGAGCATTCTTTCAAGAAGCATAACAGTGGCGTTAGACGCGGAGAAGGCCTTCAATAGGGTTGAGTGGGAGTACTTGTGGGAGGTGTTGGAGAGGTTTGGGGTTGGGGAGGGGTTTATCCGGTGGGTGAGGCTGCTCTACGAGGCCCCGATGGCAAGTGTAGCCACGAATAGGAGGAGGTCGGAGTACTTTCGGCTGCATCGGGGGATGAGACAGGGGTTCCCCTTGTCCCCCTTGCTCTTCGCATTGGCAATTGAGCCCCTGGCCATGGCACTGAGGGAGTCAGGGAACTGGAGGGGCCTGGTGTGAGGGGGGGGGGGGGGGGGGGGAGCATCGAGTGTCGCTGTACGCGGACGACCTGTTGCTGTATGTGGCGGACCCGGTGGGGGGGATGCCGGAGGTGATGAGGATTCTTAGGGAATTTGGGGACTTCTCGGGGTACAAGCTGAACCTGGGCAAGAGTGAGGTGTTTGTGGTGCATCCAGGGGATCAGGAGGAGGGGATTGGTAGGCTCCCATTGAAGCAGGCAGGGAAGAGCTTCAGGTACCTAGGGGTCCAGGTGGCGGGGAGCTGGGGGGCCCTGCACAGGCTCAACCTCACAAGATTGGTGGAGCAGATGGAGGAGGAGTTTAAGAGATGAGATATGTTACCGCTGTCACTGGCGGGGAGGGTGCAGTCCGTCAAGGTGACGGTGCTCCCGAGGTTTTTGTTCCTGTTCCAGTGCCTCCCCATCCTTATCCCGAAGGCCTTTTTCAGGAGGGTCAACAGCAGTATTACGGGATTTGTGTGGGCGCATGGGACTCCAAGGGTTCGAAGAGTGTTCCTGGAACGAGGCATGGATGGGGGGGCTGGCGTTGCCCAACCTCTGTGGGTACTACTGGGTGGCCAACGCAGCGATGGTGCGTAAGTGGGTAATGGACGAGGAGGGGGCAGCGTGGACGAGGATGAAGGCGGCGTCTTGTGTGGGCACGAGCCTGGAAGCGCTAGTAACGGCGCCGCTGCCACTCCCTCCAACGAGGTATACCACGAGCCCGGTGGTGGCGGCTACCCTCAAAATTTGGGGGCGAAGGAGACGGCACAGGGGAGAAATGGGGGGCTCATTGGAGGCCCCGATACGGGGGAGCCATCGGTTCGCCCCAGGGAGCATTGATGGCGGATTTCTGGGCTGGCACAGGGCAGGGGTTAGGAGGTTGAGGGACCTGTTTGTGGAGGGGAGGTTAGCGAGCTTGGGGGAGTTAGAGGGGAAGTTTGGTCTCCCCCGGGGAACATGTTTAGGTACATCCAGGTGAGGGCGTTTGCCAGGCAGCAGGTGGAGGGGTTCCCCTTGCTGCCCCCACGAGAGGTGCGGGATAGGGTGCTCTCGGGGGTGTGGGTCGGAGGAGGGAGGATCTCGGACATATACCGGGTAATGCAGGAGGTAGACGAGGCCTCGGTGGAGGAACTGAAGGGGAAGTGGGAAGAGGAGCTGGGGGAAGAGATTGAGGAGAGGACGTGGGCGGATGCCCTGGAGAGAGTGAATTCCTCCTCTTCCTGTGCGAGGCTTAGCCTCATACAGTTCAAGGTGCTGCATAGGGCCCACATGACTAGGTCGAGGATGAGCAGGTTTTTCGGGGGAGAGGACAGGTGTGCTAAGTGCCCGGGGAGTCCAGCGAACCACGCCCATATGTTTTGGTCATGCCCAGCGTTGGGGGAGTTTTGGAAGGGGGTAGCAAAGATGGTGTCGAGAGTGGTGGGATCCAGGGTCGAGCCAGGCTGGTGACTCGCAGTTTTTGGGGTTGCAGTGGAGCCGGGAGTGCAGGAGGCGATAGAGGCCGGGGTTCTGGCCTTTGCATCCCTAGTAGCCCGGCGGAGGATCTTGCTCCAATGGAAGGATGCGAGGCCCCCAAGCGTGGAGGCCTGGATCTCGGATATGGCAGGGTTCATTAAATTGGAGAGGGTGAAATTTGCCCTGAGGGGATCAGTACAAGGGTTTTTCAGGCGGTGGCAGCCTTTTCTGGACTTCCTGGCGGAACGGTAGGGAAATAGGCCGACAGCAGCAGCAACCCGGGGGGGAGGGGGGGGGGTAAGGATTGGGGGGAGGGAGAACTGTGCACATGGGTTGGCGGAGGGTGCTATCTCTCTCTCTTTTTTTTTCTCTTGTGTTTTTCTCTTCTTTCTTTTTCTTTGTTTTTGTTCTTTCTGTTTGTTTGAAGTTGCTCTCGAAGCTGGGGGGGTTACTGTTCATGGGGTGTTACCGCGGTTGTATGTTAATAGAGTTAAGAAGTTTATATTTTGTATTTTGTAAAAATTTCAATTAAAATTATTTTTTAAAAAAGGCCATGCCACCTCAACATCACCACTTCAATAACAAAACAAGAAAGCTATGTGACCATATTAATTCATGAACTTTGGACTCGTAAGTATTATTTGGTATTATATAATCATCACTGTCATCATGATTTGTACATGTCATCACTTATCTACCTATTTTGTTCAATTTTCTTTAACATTGTACAGAAAACATGTAACACAAAAAAAGGGGGGGATGTGGTGATATGCATCACTGTAGGTACACAAGGGGTTAATGTAGGTACACTGCAACTAAGTAAACACTAGAGTGAGCACCAGAGACATCATGACACACAGACATTCAACCAATAGGTCAGTAAGATAGGACACGACCAATGGTCAGTCAAGACACACCCAGATGTGGCACCACCACAAAGGGGCTACCCATATGAAAGGACAGGGCACACATGCTCTTTCTCTTTCCATAGGCGACACTCAGAGAGACAGGGACAGATCAGTGCATCACACCCACCACATGGATTAGAGCAAACTGGTTAGTTAGATCGAGTTACTATAGTAAGATTAGCAGGAGAGTCAAACTCAAGTAGAAGAATTGTTAACTGTTCAATAAATGTGTTAAACCTATCTCCAAGACTGAGCCTTCTTTTCTCAGAGTATACATCAAGGAAGCAGCTTATGCTACATGAAGAAGCATAAAGCAACAGTATCCATGTAACCCCCCCCCTCGGACTGTGTGCTTAATCCTAACTGTATGTATTTGTATTGAAGCACCGCAGATTGCAACATGACCAATGTATATAGTTTGAACAGAATTGTACCCTCTGTAATGAAAATATTGAAATGTTTGTAACTCTTATTACTGAATTCAAGGAACAGAGTGCATCTTTGATCTCTGTAAAAAATGTGAATTTCATTGCACTTTCCTGTTATGACAATTTAAAATCTTTTGTAATGTCTTTTTCAGGAATATATTTATATTGTAAACATTAAGTCAGGGCCAATTTCTAACCAAATGTTTTGGTGCCAATTGGGTGAATGGGGGAGTAAAATCTACTGAGCAAACATTTGACTTATTTCTTCAGTGCTGTGACCAGGTCTTGTTTTTTGTAGCAGGCAAGGCGAGCACTATTTCACTATCCAAGGTTATATATTTCACTATACAAAACTCATTGTATTTGGTTCTGTTACTTACTGGGTTTCACAGTAGAAATTTGCTGAAATTGAGCATCCAATTGTAACAGATGTGATAGAGTTACATAGATTGGTCAACATTCTTAGAAATGTTTTTCACCAATACCTTTCGACGTCAGATTTCCTCCAATAATCAATTTGTTATTGAATTATTGTCTGTTTTGCATTGTCTGCACTTCTGATTTCACTTCAGATCTGTTGGTTGTCCATTCTTATTGCTTCTTCTGGGTCCTATATTTTTTCCCTTGTTGGCATCTGACATTTAAACTGCTGTAAGTACAATTAAGAAGATGGCTTTCTCACTTAGTATATCTATCTGTACCATACTTGAGTGAGGAGTAGGATGTGACGTAGGAGAGACAAACTGCCAGACTCAAGCAGACAGACCAAAGTACAGTTACCAAGCCATCATGCAAGATCAGCTTTTGCTATCTACATTTCACCGGCAGTGTGGTTATGGAATTATTATGTCTTCTTGATTGAGACCAAATTTTACAGTAGGACACAGTTATGTCAGTTACTATCAAGACAGCAACTGTCTTGAACTTTTACAAGACTGCATCCTTTCAAGCACAGTAAAGGATCTATATGTACCTCTCAATAAGAATAAACAGATGCATAAAGCAAGTGAGCAATACTTTGTCTTCAAGGGAAATACTGCCTTTTCCTCTGTGGGAAGCAGGTAATCATAAAACTAGCTTGGAAGGAAGCCATTTGGCCCATCATGTCCTTTCTGGCTATCTGTACGAGAAACTCAGCCACTCCTATTCCATTGCTCTTTCCTATAGATAATTATCCAATTTCCTTTTCAAAGCCATGATTGAATCTTCCTTAGCAGGCTCAGGTAGTGCATTCCAGATCTGAATCACACACATCATCAAAAAAGTTTTCCCATCTGTCGCCTTTTGCCAATCACCTTGAATTGGTGTCCACTGGCTCTGGATCCTTCCATCAATAGCCTCTCCCCATCTATTCTGTCCGGGCCTTTCATGGTTTTGCACTCCTCCATCAAATCTCGGCTCAACTTTCTATTTAGGGGGCAGCACGGTGGCCTAGTGGTTAGCACAATCGCCTCACGGCGCTGAGGTCCCAGGTTCGATCCCGGCTCTGGGTCACTGTCCGTGTGGAGTTTGCACATTCTCCCCGTGTCTGCGTGGGTTTCGCCCCCACAACCCAAAAATGTACAGAGTAGGTGGATTGGCCACGCTAAATTGCCCCTTAATTGGAAAAAATAATTGGGTAATCTAAATTTTTTTTTAAAAACTTTCTATTTAGGCAGAACAGCCCCAGTTTCTCTAATCTGTTTTTGTAACTGAAGTTCCTCATCCCGAATACTATTCTTGTAATTATTTTTCTGCACCCTCTCTAATGCCTTCACATCCTCCTGAACATTTGGTGCTCAAAATTGGAAACAATATTCCAACTGAGGCTGAACCAATACTTTATAAAGGTTCATTATAACCTCCTTGTTTTTGCACTCTATGCCTGTATTTATAAAGCCAGGCATACTGTATGCTTTATTACTCGCTTTCTCAACCTGCCCTCTACCTTCAATGATTTGTTCAAATATTCCAGGCCTTTCTCCTCCTGCACCCGCTTCATAATTGTATCCTTTATTTTACATTGTCCTTCCTCATTCTTCCTACCAAAGTGTATAATTTGATATTTCTCCACATTAAATTACATCTGCCATATGTTTGCTCATTCCATTAGGCTGTCTGTGTCTTCTTGATGCTGATCTCTATCCATCTGACGGTTGACCACAATTCCAATGCACGCAAATTACTGCAGATGCTGGAATCTGAAACCAAAGAGAAAATGCTGGAAAATCTCGATGTCATTTACAAATTTTGAAATTGTGCCCTGTGCACCCTGATTAATAGAGATGATGAAAATCAGTGATTCTATTAATATCCCTTTGAGAGCCAATATACATATATTCCTCCAGCCCAAAAAAAACAACCATTCACCACTACTTTGTTTCCTACCACCGTCTCTTTTATTGCATGGCTTTTTACAAACCTCTTATGTGACTTTATCAAGTAGCCTTTGGAGATCCATGAACCCCGCAGCAATTACATTATCCTAATCAACCCTGCTCCCTCATCAACAAGCTCAATCAAGTTGGTTAAACACAATTGTACTCAAAAGCAAATAACTTATTTGGTTAGGTTTGCTGCAGTATGTGTTTATCATCTTGATATCCAGTCATGTGATCCAGTCTTAGTTTTACATTTACTTTTATAGAATTTACAGTGCAGAAGGAGGTCATTCGGCCCATCAAATCTTCCCCGGCTCTTGGAAAGAGCACCCCACTTAGGCCCACGCATCCCCATAACCCAGTAACCTAACCTAACCTAAGGGCAATTTAGCATGGCCAATCCACTTAACTTGCACATCTTTGGACTGTGGGAGGAAATCGGAGCACCTGGAGGAAACCCACGCAGACTCGGGGAGAACGTGCAGACTCCGCAGTCAGTGATCCAAGCCGGGAATCGATGGGGGTCGCAGGTTCGTTATGGTGAGGGGTAAGCTCGATGGGGTGAGCGTAGTCCTGGTCAGTGTGTATGCCCCTAATTGGGACAATGTGGATTTTATTAGGAGGATGTTAGGGAAGATCCCCGACTTGGACTCGCGGAAGTTGATCATGGACGGGCACTTTAATACAGTCCTGGACCCGAGCCTGGACCAGTCATGCTCAAGAACGGGCAGGTTGCCAGCGATGGCAAAGGAACTGAGAGGGTTCATGGAGCAAATGGGGGGAGCAGATCCGTGGAGATTTAGCCGGCCGACGGCGAGGGAGTTTTCGTACTACTCCCACGTCCATAAGGTGTATTCTCGAATTGACTGCTTTTTTGTGAATAGGGACCTGCTGGCCGGAATGGTGGGGGCAGAATATCGGCAATTGCTATATCGGACCATGCTCCGCACTGGGTAGACCTGCAGTTTTGTTGCCGGGATAGTGGTCAGGGTCTTTAACGAGGCAAGAGACAGAGGGAGTTTAGCCCCAACAATGTTGCAGGCCACCATCTCGCTCATTCTGAAATGGGATAAGAGCCCAGAGGCCTGTGGGTCATACAGGCCGATCTCGTTGATCAACATAGACGCCAAGTTACTGGCCAAGATTTTGGCGACCAGAATTGAGGACTGTGTACCGGATGTAATTGCGGAGGACCAAACCGGGTTTGTAAAGGGGAGGCAGCTGGTGGCCACATAAGAAGGCTACTCAACGTGATTATGATGCCCCCGGAGAGTAGGGAGGCAGAGATAGTGGTAGCCATGGATGCTGAAAAGGCCTTTGACCGGGTCGAGTGGGATTATCTGTGGGAGGTATTAGGACGGTTCGGGTTTGGGACGGGGTTCATCGACTGGATTAGGCTATTGTATCAGGCCCCGGAGGCGAGTGTAAGGACGAACAGGACGACATCGGACTTCTTTAGACTGCACCGTGGGACAAGACAGGGCTGCCCTCTCTCCCCACTGCTGTTTGCGCTGGCCATAGAGCCGCTGGCAATTGCACTGAGAGCTTCTAGGGGCTGGAAAGGGCTGGTCCGGAGGGGGAGTGGAACATAGAGTCTCGCTATACGCGGATGATCTGCTGTTATATGTATCGGACCCAATGGTGGGGATGGACGGTATTATGGCAACCCTGAGGGAATTTGGCCGATTCTCCGGATACAAACTGAACATGGCTAAGAGCGAGTTGTTTGTAATTCAGGCGAGGGGGCAGGAGAGTAGGCTGAAGGGGTTGCCATTCAGGTTAGTGGGGGAGAGTTTCCGATATTTGGGGATTCAGGTGGCACGAGACTGCGGCAGGTTGCATAAGCTCAACCTGTCCCGACTGGTGGAACGAGTGAGGGAGGAGGTCCAGAGGTGGGATGCGCTCCCGCTGTCACTGGCGGGAAGGGTGCAGACTGTTAAGATGATGATTCTCCCGCGGTTCTTGTTTGTTTTTCAGTGTCTCCCCATCTTTATCCCGCAGTCCTTCTTTAAGAGGCTGAATAAAATTATTCTGGGATTTGTATGGGCAGGGAAGTCCCTGCGGGTGAAGAGGGTGATGCTTGAAAGGAGCAGAGGGGAAGGGCGGCTGGCGTTGCCGAACTTCAGCAACTATTACTGGGCGGCCAACATAGCGATGATAAGGAAATGGATGGGGGGTGCGGGGTCAGTTTGGGAGCGGATGGAGGGCTGCTTCATGCAGGGGCACTAGCTTGTCGGCCCTGGTCACGGCGCCTCTGCCGCGTCCGCTGGCATGGTACTCCACCAGCCCGATAGTGATGGCGGCTCTTCGGATCTGGGGCCAGTGGAGGAGGCGTGTAGGGGAGGTAAGAGCATCGGTGTGGACCCCCATCTGCGGCAACCACCGATTTGCCCCAGGGGAACGTGGACGGGGGCTATCGACTGTGGAGGATGGCGGGGATTGTGAGGATGGGGGATCTGTTCCTGGAAGGGAGCTTTCCGAGCATGAGGGCGCTGGGGGAGAAGTTTGGGCTGGCGAGAGGGAACGACTTTAAATACTTGCAGGTGCGGGATTTTGCAGGCAGACTGGTGCCGTCCTTCCCACATCTCCCACCGAAGGGGAGGCAGGACAGGGTAGTTTCTAGGGGAGAGGTGGGAGAAGGTAGAGTTTCAGGCGTCTACAAGGAACTAATGGGAGCTGAGGATACGCAGACCGAGGACCTGAAGCTTAAGTGGGAAGAGGAGCTTGGGGGGAGATGGAGGACTGTGTCTGGGCAGAAGCCCTGAGCAGAGGGAACACGACCGCAACATGCGCCAGGTTCAGCCTGATCCAGTTTAAGGTCGTGCACCAGGCCCATATGATGGGGGCCCAGATGAGCAGATTCTTTGGGCTGGAGGACAAGCGTGCTCGATGCTCCGGAGGGCCAGCTAACCATGTACACATGTTCTGGTTGTGCCCTAAACTCAGGGGGTATTGGCAGGGATTTGCAGATGTCATGTCCCGGGTATTGAAAACTGGGGTGGTAATGAGCCCGGAGGAGGCAATCTTTGGGGTTTCGGAGGACCCGGGAGTCCAGGAAGAGAGAGAGGCCGACGTTCTGGCCTTTGCTTCCCTGGTAACCCGGTGATGAATACTGTCAGCATGGAGGGACTCAAAGCCCCCGAGGGCTGAAGTATGGCTATCGGACATGGCGAGCTTTCTTGGCCTAGAGAAAGTCAAGCTCGCCTTGAGAGGTCGCTACTAGGGTTCGCCCGAAGGTGGCAGCCATTTATTGACTTCTTCGCAGAGGACTAAGCGTCAGCAAGAGGGGGGGGGGAGGTGGGGGTCAAGGGTAGAGTAGAGTAAAGTAGGGGGACATTGAGGCTGGTCCATGCGTGAACAGAGCCATGGTTTGCACTGTTTATTTTGTAATTTGTGTCTTGACTTCTTTTTGTTTTTGTACTGTACAATGTCACTTTTTCCAGATGCCTAAAATACCTCAATAAAATTGTTTGTTAAAAAAAATAGTAAGCCCCAGAATGTTGATGTTGGAGGATTCAGTGATGGCATTTAATGTCAATGGGTGATGGTTTGATTCTCTCTTATTGGAGATGGTCATTACCTGGCACCTGTGTTGCGTGAGTGTAACTTGCCTTATTGTCAGCCCAACTCTGAATATTGTCCAGGTCATGCTACATTTGCACGTAGACTGCTTCAATGTCTGAGGAGTTGGAAATGGCGCTGAACATTATGCAGTCATCTGCAAACATCCTGTATCTGACCTTATGTTGGAAGAAAGGTTGGGCGGGATTCTGCCGGAGTAAAAACCGGAGTGTTTTATTCCAGTGTCGGCACCCATTCCCACCCTATTCTCCCCCTCCGTGGGGCTAGCAGGGGCGTTGCGCAGTTTACGGGGGCGGGGCCTCGGCGTGGCGTAAAAGACACGGCGCCTTGGGTCCCGCGCATGCGTAGTTGGGCCGGCGCCAACTACCGCATGCGCGGTTACGTTGCGGAGGGCTCCGGCCCCTCACCAACATGGCGCCGGGGTTCTGGGTTCTGGGGCCGGCCGCGGAAGGAAGTAGGCCCGGGGGAGGGGAGAGGCCGGCCCGCCAATCGGTGAGCCCCAATCGTGGGTCAGAAGCCATCGGAGCCCCCCCCCCCCCCCCCCCCCCATGACGGACCCCCCCCCCCCCCCCCCCCCCTCACAGGCTGCCCCAAAAAGCCTTTGCGATGAGTACCCGCCGGCAGCGACCAGGTGTGGAACGGCGCCGGCAGGACTCGGCCGTTTACGCACGGCAGCTCGGCACATCCGGGCTGGAGAATCGGCGCTCGCCGTTTGTGGCGATTCTCCCGGCACGATTCGCGCGGCACTGGTTTTGGGGGAGGTGGGGGTCAGGGCGGCGTGGCATGATTCGCGCGGCACCCCGGCGATTCTCCCACCCGGTGGTGGGGGGGGGGGGGGGAGGGTAGAATACTGCACGTAATTGATGAAGCAGCTGAAAATGGCTGGGCCTAAGACACTACCCTGAGGAACTCCTGCAGTGTTGTCCCGGGACTGAGATGACTGACCTCCAACAACCACAACCATCTTCCTTTGTGCCAGGTCTGACTCCAACCAATGGAGAGTTTCCCCCCTGATTCCCATTGACTCCCGTTTTGCGAGGGCTCCTTGGTGCCATACTCGGTCAAATGCTGCCGTGATGTCAAAGGCAGTCACTCTCACCTCACCTCTGGAGTTCAGCTCTTTTGTCCATGTTTGAACCAAGGCTGTAATGTGGTTAGGAGCTGAGTGACCCTGGCAGAACCAAAATGAGCGTCCATGAGCAGGTTATTGCCGAGTAAGTGCCGCTTAATGGCACTGTTGATGACTCCTTCCATCACTTTGCTGATGACAGAGAGTAGACTGATAGGGCAGGAATTGGCTGGGTTGGATTTGTCCTGTTTTTTGTGTACAGGACACACCTGGACAATTTTCCACATTGCCGGGAGATGCCAGTGTTGTAGCTGTATTAGAACAATTTGCTAGGGGCGCGGCAAGTTCTGGAACACAAGTCTTCAGTACTATTGCTGGAATATTGTCAGGGCCCATAGCCTTTACAGTATCCAGTGCCTTCTATCCTGCACGTGGAGTGAATAGTATGGCTGACGTCTTACATCTGTGATGCTGGGGGCTTCCAGTGGAGATAGAGATGGATTATTCACTCAGCACTTTTGCCTCCTTCTACACTGTAAATTCTATGATTCTATGATTATTGCGAATGCCTCAGTCTTGTCTTTTGCACTGATGTGCTGGACTCCTCCATCACTGAGGATGGGGATATTTGTGGAGCCTCCTCCTCCAGTGACTTGTTTATAATAGTATAATAATCTTTATTGTCACAAGTAGGCTTACATTGACACTGCAATGAAGTTATTGTGAAAAACCCCTAGTCGCCACACTCTGGCTCCAGTTCGGGTACACAGAGGGAGAATTCAGAATTACCTAACTTTTGTGACTTGTGGGAGGAAACCGGAGCACCCGGAGGAAACCCACGCAGACACGGGGAGAACTTGCAGACTCCACACAGACAGTGACCCAAGCCAGGAATCGAACCTCGGACCCTGGAGCTGTGAAGCAACAGTGCTAAACACTGTGCTACCGTGCTGCCCGTAATTGCCCACCACCGTTCACAACTGTATGTGGCAGGACTGCAGAGCTTAGATCTGATCTGTTTGTGGAGTCGCTCAGTTCTGTCTATCACTTGCTGCTTATGTTATTTGGCATGCAAGTAATCCTTTATTGTAGCTTCACCAGGATGACACCTCATTTTCCGTATGCGTGGTGCTGCTCCTGACATGCCCTCCTGCACTCTTCATTCAACCACATTTGACCCCCTAGATTGGTGGTGATGGTAAAGTGGTGGATATGCCGGGCTATGAGTATACAGATTACAGCTGAATGCAATTCTGCTGCTGCTGATGACCCACAGTACCTCATGGGTGCCCAGTCTTCAGTTGCTAGATCTGTTCTGAATCTATCCCATTTAGCACAGTGGACAGTATCCTCAATGTGAAGATTGAAATTCTTCTGCACAAGGACTGTGTGGTGTTCACTTCTACCGATACTGTCATGGACAGATGCATCTGCAATAGGCAGTTTGGTGAGGATGAGGTCAAGTATGCTTTTCCCTCTTGTTGGTTCCCTCGCTACCTGTCACAGACCCAGTCTAGCAGTTATGTCCTTTAAGATTTGGCCAGCTCAGTCAGTAGTGGTGCTACTAACCTTTCTTCATGATGCGCATTTAAGTCCCTCACCCAGAGTTCACTCGATGTCCTTGCCACCCTCAATGCTTCCTCCAAGTGGTGTTCAACGTGGAGGCATACTGATTCATCAGCTGAAGGTGGATGGTATGTGGTAATCATCAGGTTTCCTTGCCCATGTTTGACCTGAGGTTTATGGGGTCCAGAGTAGATGTTGCGGACTCCCTCCTGACTATACCACTGTGCTGCCACCTCTGCTGGGTCTGTCCTGCCGGTGGGACAGGATGGTGATAGTGGTGCCTGGGATATTATCTGTACTCTGTGAGTATGACTATGTCAGGCTGTTGCTAAACTAGTCTGTCAGAGAGCTCTCTCAATTTTGGCACAAGCCCCCAGATGCATGCCCATCTAGCAGTTATGTCCTTTAAGGTTTGGCCAGCTCAGTCAGTAGTGGTGCTACCAACCATTCTTCGTGATGAGCATTAAAGTCCCTCACGCAGAACACACTCTATGTCCTTGCCATCCTCAGTGCTTTCTCCAAGTGGTGTTCAGTATGGAGAAAACAAAAGAATTGGGCACTTTAAATTTAAAAGAAAAGAAGTTGTAGCATAGTATATGGTGGTGCTAGCTTTGGACAGCAAGACCTAGACCTTTTGTCATCAGAGAGATGGGGTGGAACTCAGTTCAATTGATTGATTGAATTGGCCAAAAAGCCGCATTCTGTCCGGTAACAGGTGGTGATTGGGCCCTACTCGAGTAGAATGATTTTTAGAAATCCAAGGAGCTCAGTTTGAATCCTGGACACTCAGTGAAAAGGACCTGCTCTCCCTCTCCCTTATGTTTCTTCCAGAAAGGCTGTGAGTTGCTCTATTTCTGAAACTGCAAAGTTAAAGCGGGGGATTAAGCATTAGCTCACTCGGCTAAATCACTGGCTTTTAAAGCAGACCAAGGCAGGCCAGCAACGCGGTTCGATTCCTGTACCAGCCTCCCAGAACAGGTGCTGGAATGTGGTGACTAGGGGCTTTTCACAGTAACTTCATTGAAGCCTACTCGTGACAATAAGCGATTTTCATTTCATTTCATTTCATTAGATCATAGTTAACCAGTTGTATTTGCTGCATATTGCATTATAGTTCTTGTTATAGATAAAAAGTAATTGTGTTTAAATTTACAAACTGATGACTGGAATGAATGACTGAAACCAATTTGGGCATTTTTCTAAGAATTATTGGTTAATTCAATTGTGTTGCAACTCCGGGCCAATTGGGGCTGGAATTGACAACGCATTAGCCCAGGGGATCGTAACAGTAACAGAGGAGGCTAGATAAGGTGAGGGAGAAGGAAATAAAAGGATATGTTGATAGAAAGGAGAGTGGGAGGAGGTTTTTGTGGAGCATAATGTGGACATAGACAAGTTTTTAAATTTAATTCAAGGGCTGTAGCCTTCACTACCCAAGCTGGGCATCCCTAATAGCCCTTGAAAAGATGGTGGCCAGCTGCATTCTTGAACGCTGCAGTCCATGCGGTGTAGGTACAGCCACAGTGCTGTTAGTGAGGGAGTTCCAGGATTTTAATCCAGCAACAGTGAAGGAACAGCAATATATTTACATGTCAGGTCGGTGACTTGATGGGGAATTTCCAGGTGATGATGTTTCCACGTATCTGCTGGCCTTTTCCTTCTGGATGGTAGTGGTCGTTGGTGCAGGTTCGGTGGATTGGCTGTGCTGAATTGCCCTTAGTGTCCAAAGAGTGGGGTGGGTTTACTGGGTTACGGGAATAGGATGGAGGTGTGGCCTTGTGTAGGGTGCTCTTTCCAAGAGCCGGTACAGACTCGGTGGGCAAAATTGCCTCCTTCTGCACTGTACATTCCATGATTCTATCATTCAATTATAATAATGCCATTGAATGTCAAGGGTGTCACGGGAGTGTCCCTTTAAGAAATGTTTTTGTCTTAGCACATGGCTTCAGTGATGTCATTGTGTGGGTGGAGCTGGGCTGTGGCTCTGAGAGTTGGTTTTACTTTCGCTTTGGTTTGGGGCTTGTTTGTGGCTCTGAGTTTTTGTTTCCATTTTCACATTTGGCTGCTGTAATAAGAAAGAGCGGTTTTGGCCTGTTTCTCTAGCTTCAATTTAAAAGCTGTTTCCAGATTACTTGATAACTTAAAAGAAATAATTGCTTTCTGGAAGGAATTCAAACCTGCTGTTTTGGAAAGGACACAAGAGCATCCATACCAGGGGTGGGATTCTCTCCCTACGGGGGGTCCCGGCGTAGGGGAGTGGCGCTAACCACTCCGGCGTTGGGCCTCCCCAAAGGTGCGGAATTCTCTGCACATTTGGGGGCTAGGCCCGCACCGGAGCGGTTGGCACCACGCCGACTGGCGCCAAATCCGGCACCAGCGGCCTTGGACGCCCGCTGCCCGGCGCCAGTGCTGGCCGAAAGGCCTTCGCCGGTTCACGCATGCGCCGGTGGTGACGTTAGCGGCAGTTGCAGCTGACGTCACCACCGGCGCATGCGCGCTGGGGGATTCTCTTCCGCCTCCGCCATGGTGGAGGCAGTGGCGGCGGCGGAAGAGAAAGAGTGCCCCCATGGCACTGGCCCGCCCGCCGATCGGTGGGCCCCGATCGCGGGCCTGGCCACTGTGGGGGCACCCCCCCGGTGTCCAATCGGCCCGTGCCCCCCCCCCAAGGACCCCGGGGGCCCGCTCGCACCACCGATCCCGCCGCCACCAGAGGTGGTTCAAACCTTGGCGGCGGGAGAGGCCTCCCAGCGGCGGGACTTCGGCCCATCGCGGGCCGGAGAATCGCCGCAGGGGCCTCGCCGATCGGCGCGGAGGGCTCGCCGATCAGCGTGGGGTGATTCCCGCCCCCGCCAATTCCCGGGTGGCGGAGAATTTCTGCCACAGGGGGGGGGGGGGGGGATTTTCTGCAGCTAAGGGTGATTCTCCGACCCTGCATGGGGTCGGAAAATTTCGCCCCAGGTCTTGAGTGCTGTGTGCTGGCCCACACCTTTAAAAAGGGGGTACTGGTTTATGGGATCTTGTTATTAAATTGGAACAGTTAAAGGAGAGAATTTATTAAGGGTAAGACACAGATTACTGTAGCTGTGTGGGGTTTTTATGTTTGTAGTTGATAAAATTTTCACTGTGTGTGATTATAAAAATGTTAACTAAATTTGTAGAATAAAGCTTGTTTTTGATTAAAAGTGCTTCAGGCCTCTGTTGAATAACATCTGAAAGACAGGCCCTTGTGCTCATTGTAACCAAAATCAAACAGTTGTAGGTCAGGTGAACTCCATGATATACTTTGGAGTTTTCTAAACCCTGGCCCATAACAAGGGGCAATGGTTAGGTTCTCTCTTCTTGGAGGTCATTACTTGACACTTGTATGGCCACAAGTGTTACCTGCCCCCGCACTGGGTGGACCTGCGGCTTAGTGAGGAGAGAGGGCAGCGCCCACTCTGGAGACTGAATGTGGGGCTGCTGGCAGACGAAGAGGTTTGCGGGCGGATTAGCCGGAACATCCAGGGTTACCGGGAAACAAACGATACGGGTGAGGTAGCAGCGGCAAAGGTCTGGGAGGTTCTGAAGGCACTTGTCAGAGGGGAGCTCATCTCAATTCGATCCCATAGGGAAAAGAGAGAAAGAGCGGGGAGGGAGAGACTGGTGGAGGAGATACTCCGAGTGGACAGGAGATACGCGGAAGCCCCTGAGGTGGGGCTACTGAGGGAGC
Source organism: Scyliorhinus canicula (assembly GCF_902713615.1). Lineage (NCBI taxonomy): Eukaryota > Metazoa > Chordata > Chondrichthyes > Carcharhiniformes > Scyliorhinidae > Scyliorhinus > Scyliorhinus canicula. Next base: position 207,672,956 of record NC_052147.1, read on the forward strand.
GGCGGAGTCTGCAGGCGGAGTTTGAACTGCTGACCACAGGGAAAGCGGTGGCACAGCTGAGGGAGGCAAAGGGGGCAATCTATGAGTATGGGGAGAAAACGAGTAGAATGCTGGCACACCAACTGCGAAAGAGGGAGGCGGCCAGGGAAATCGGGGGAATAAAGAATAAGGAGGGTAATACGGTCTTGGATCCAGGGGGAGTGAACGGAGTCTTTAAAGAATTCTATAGTAAACGATACGAGTCGGAACGTGCAGCACGGTAGCATAGTGGTTAGCACAAATGCTTCACAGCTCCAGGGTCCCAGGTTCGATTCCCGGCTTGGGTCACTGTCTGTGTGGAGTCTGCACGTTCTCCCCATGTGTGCGTGGGTTTCCTCCGGGTGCTCCGGTTTCCTCCCACAGTCCAAAGATGTGCAGGTTAGGTGGATTGGCCATGCTAAATTGCCCTTAGTGTTAGGTGGGGTTACTGGGTTATGGGGATTGGGTGGAGGTGTTAACCTTGGGTAGGGTGCTCTTTCCAAGAGCCGGTGCAGACTTGATGGGCTGAATGGCCTCCTTCTGCGCTGTAAATTCTATGGAACCCCCGACGGGAGCAGAAGGGATGAGGCAATTTTTGGACCAGTTGAGATTTCCAAAGATGGAAGAGGACCTGGTGGAGGGGCTGGGGACGGTTACCAGGTAGAAATCTATCAGAAATTTTCGGAAATATTGAGCCCACTCCTGATGAGGACCTTTAATGAGGCTAGAGAGAAAGGAACCATCCCCCCAACAATGTCACAGGCTTAGATCTCACTCATTCTTAAATGAGGGAAGGACCCGGAACATTACGGGTCATACAGGCCGATTTCGCTTTTAAACGTGGATCCCAAATTGCTAGCTAAGATTCTGGCCACAAGAATTGAGGATTGCATCCCAGGGTTCATAGAGGAAGACCAGACTGGGTTTGTTAAAGGCAGACAACTCAATACCAAAGTCCAGAGACTTTTGAATATTATTATGATGCCCTCAGAGGGAGGGGAGGCAGAGGTGGTAACAGTGATGGACGCAGAGAAAGCCTTTGACCGGGTGGAGTGGGAGTACCTCTGGGGAAACGCTGGGGGGGTTCGGGTTTGGTGAGGGCTTTATTGGCTGGGTGAAAGTGCTGTACCAGGCGGCTGTAGCAAGTGTATGTACAAACCGGCTGAGGTTGGGGTACTTCGAGCTTCACCGGGGAACGAGGCATTGGTGTCCCCTCTCCCCGTTACTATTCGCCCTAGCTATAGAACCACTAGCTATGGCGCTGAGAGCCTCGAGGAACTGGCGGCGACTGGTTCGGGAGGGGGGGGGGGGGGGGGGGGGGGGGTGGAACATCGGGTCTCGATATATGCGGATGATTTGCTCCTGTACATTTCGGACCCTGTGGACGGGATGGGGGAGGTTCTGCGGATCCTGAGGGATTTTGGTAGTTTTTCAGGGTACAAACTGAACATGGGAAAGAGTGAGTTGTTTGTGATCCAGGCCAAGGGGCAGGAGGAGAGACTGAAAGAGCTGCCGCTCAGGATGGTAGAGAAAAGTTTTTGTTACCTGGGTATACAGGTGGCCAGGAAATGGTATGCCCTGCACAGGCTCAACCTGACCCGGTTGGTGGAACAAATGGAAGGGGATTTTAAAAGGTGGGACATGCTCCCGCTGTCACTGGCAGGGAGGGTGCAGACAGTGAAAATGACTGTCCTCCCCAGATTTTTGTTTGTCTTTCAGTGCCTCCCCATCTTCATCCCTAAGGCCTTTTTTAGGCGGGTGAATAGGATCATTATGGGCTTTGTGTGGGCGAATAAGACCCCGCGAGTAAGGAGATCGCTGGTGGGGGGGGGGGGGGGGGGGGGGCAGCTGGAGGCGGCATCATGTAAAGGTACTAGTTTGGGAGCTTTGATAACGGCTCCTTTGCCATTCTCGCCGACCCGTTACTCCACAAGTCCGGTGGTGGTGGCGACACTGCGGATCTGGGGTCAGTACAGGAGGTACAAGAAGGTGGAGGGAGCGTCGGTCTGGACCCCGATATGCAACAGCCACAGGTTTGTACCGGGTAGGATGGATGGTGGGTTCCAGAGCTGGCAGAGGGCAGGCATCAGAAGGATGGGAGATCTGTTCATAGACGGAAGCTTTCCCAGTTTGATGGCGCTAGAGGACAAATTTAAGCTGCTGCTAGGAAACGCCTTTAAATATCTGCAAGTACGAGCCTTCCTGAAAAAACAGGTAGTGGCCTTTCCAATGCTGCCGCCACTGAGGATACAGGACAGGGTGGTCTCCGGCACCTGGGTGGGGGAGGGGAGGGCGTTGGATATGTACCAGGAACTACAGGAGGCGGAGGAAACCCCGGTGGAGGAGCTCAAGGGCAAGTGGGAGAAGGAGCTAGGTGAGGAGTTTGAAGCGGGTCTGTGGGCAGAGGTCCTGGGCAGGGTTAATCCATCCTCATCATGTGCCAGGCTCAGTCTAATTCTATTTAATGTGGTCCACCAGGCACACATGACGGCAGCGAGAATGAGCAAGTTTTTTGGGGTGGTAGACAGCTGTATGAGGTGCAAGGGCAGCCCTGCAAACCATGCCCACATATTTTTGGCATGCCCGGAGCTTGGAGTGCAGACTCGATGGGCCGAATAGCCTCCTTCTGCACTGTAAATAGTATGTATGTATAACTACATAGTGTGAAACAAAAATAGGCAAATTTTGTCCCTTGGATTTAACCTTGCTGTGATCCTGTAGGAGTTGCCATGGTAATGACTGCGAGCATTGCTTCCATGATTTCCTCCACATTTATATGCGTCCAAAAATAATTACTTCAGCTGAACCCTTGAATATTGCCCCCAGCGGAGGGCAGCAAGTGGCGCAGTGGTTAGCACTGCTGCCTCACGGCGCCGAGGTCCTAGTTTCGATCCCGGCCCCGGGTCACTGCCCGTGTGGAGTTAGCACATTCTCCCCGTGTCTGCGTGGGTCTCACCCCCACAACCCAAAGATGTGCAGGGTAGGTGGATTGGCCACACTAAATTGCCCCTCAATTGGAAAAAAGAATTAGGTACTCTAAATTTATTTTTAAAAGTAATATTTTCCCCAGCAGACATTGAGTATAATCTGTTTTGGAATCAACAAGCCGGATTGGTGCAGTGCCGGTTTACAAAATGACAATCCATTATTGCAATATGATCTGAGGGAATATGCTTTCCCTAAATTCCACAATGCTACTGTTAAAACCAACTCAAACTCCATTTCATGCACCTAGATACAGTATTACAGAAAACCTAACGTTATAAAACAAATAGGACTTCACAGCACATCTTGATTTGCATGCATTTTTAACTGGTTAAAGATGCTTTATTATCCGTCATCAAACTCTCCCAAAATGCAGATTCGTTCCCTGGGATATTTTTTTTGAATATTCTTAGCTGCCTGCTCTCAGTGAACTGTGGCAGCTGATCAGCTCAACTGTCTGCTATTCCAAAATAGGGCTGGAGCCCTCGAGTACACTGGATTAAACAGACCCCATCTGCTGCCCAGCCCCCCACAACCATTCAGTGTATTCCATCCGGTAAGTGGAAGATCTGCAAACAATACTTTCTGGAAATGTTTACCTCTGTGTGGTGGTGAAAATAATCATTCGAAAGGTATACTTAGTTATTGCTTCCTATGTATGGGTACTGAGTTTTGAAGATCGACCCAAATGTCTTTGTGTACGTCCACTGCCTGCTTAGTGGCTATTTATAAACAACTAACTCCGTTTTCTGTCCGAACAATAGCTACAATTAAGCTTATGAACCGAAATCATTATTTTTGGAAAACATAAAATATTGACATAAAATATTATTCAGAACATTCAGGAAACTAATGATGTTGTTATCATATACCGATTAACCCGAAAAAGGCCAATGTAATGGGATATTAGGGAATATATTTAGCACAAACGCCAACAGTTATATTAGGAACACATATCTTCACAAGCTCTTGGCACTAAAGCTCGTCAGTAGATAAAAGGGTTATTTACAGGGGATTCCTGAAAAGATCGCATAATTAAAACCTTTCAATAATGCTTTTATCACAATCATCTTATTACCCATATATATAAGAATTGAAAAGCTACTTTAAGCATCTTCAAAAAAAAATTCGGTTCTCGGCCTTTGGCTCAGATGGGGGGTCAGATGAGTGCCGGGATGAGATGCGGTGCCTGTTCTTGTCAGCCTGAATCTTGTGTGTCTCTCTTGTGGAGACCATGAATTGGCTTCAATTTGGGTTTGAATTGTTTATTTTTTGGAGAGGGCAATGAGATGGAAATAGGGGTTTGCCCTGTCCAGTCTGCGCATTGGCTTTGTAGCTTTTAAGGATGAGATTTAATAAAATAAAATGCGTCTTCAACCCCCCCCCCCCCCCCCCACACACACACATTTGTTGTGGTAGTAAAACCAGTTTGTGGCCAGATGTAATATTTAGTTAATCATTCATACTGGCTATTGTTTTGAAATCTGTTTTGGGCAGCACGGTAGCACAAGTGGCTAGCACTGTGGCTTCACAGCACCAGGATCCCAGGTTCGATTCCCCGCTGGGTCACTGTCTGTGCGGAGTCTGCACGTTGAAATGCAAATGAGATGCTTCTCTTCGTGTCTGCATGGGTTTCCTCCGGGTGCCCCGGTTTCTTCCCACAGTCCAAAGACGTGCAAGTTAGGTGGATTGGCCATTCTAAATTGCCCATAGTGACCAAAAAGGTTAGGAGGGGTTATTGGGTTACGGAGATAGGATGGAAGTGAGGGCTTAAGTAGGTCGGTGTATACTCGATGGGCCGAATGGCCTCCTTCTGCACTGTATGTTCTATGAAAATTGACAACAGTACAATTCTAAGCTATAACTGACCAGCATTTTATTTAGTTGAGGATTGAGCTTTTGAAGCTGGTGAAAAAGTTCAGGAAGACTTCACTGGAGAACGGCACAATTTTTCATTTTGGACACATCAGGCTGAAGATTTTATTTAAGGTTCGGGGCAGGAGGTTTAGGGGGGATATGAGGACCTTCGGAATTCGCTGCCTGAAAGGGTGGCGGAGACACAAACGCTCGTAACATTTAAGAAGTATTTAGAACGGCACTTGCAATGCCGAGGCGTACAAGGTTATGGGCCAAGTGTTGGAAAATGGGATTACAATAGTTATTTTTTTTTAATTTACAATATTTAAAATTTTTTTTTAGAGTACTCAATTCATTTTTTCCAATTAAGGGGCAATTTATCGTGGCCAATCCACCTAGCCTGCACATCTTTGGATTGTGGGGGCGGAAACCACGCAAACACGGGGAGAATGTGCAAACTCCACACAGACAGTGACCCAGGGACGGGATCGAACCTGGGACCTCGGCGCCTTGAGGCAGCAGTGCTAACTACTGCGTCACCGTGCTGCCAGGTGGTTATTTTTGACCGGCGCAGACGCGATTGGCTGAATGGCCTTTTCTGTGTTGTAAACACCTGTGATTATGACACAAAAAAGTACATTTTCCAGAACTGACAAAGTTTTAAAGAGTCATATTGGACTCGAAACCTCAACTCTGTTTTTCTCTTCACAGATGCTGCCAGACCTTTTGATTTTTCCCCATCAGCGCTTTCTGTGTTTTCATTTCAGAATTGCTTTGTCTCTTGTTTAGATATAGAATTATCTCTCTGCGAGGACCTAGTCTGATTAAGTGGGATGGAAGTAACATTGTCTAAATATGATTGTTGATTTAACCTTATTCCAGTCCTACTTTACTTAATAAAGAAACCAATATATTTAAAAGCTCCACAAGGCTGACTGAGTTGGGGAGACTAGCGGCGCAATGGGTAGTGTCCTTGCCTCTGAGCTGGTTGAACTGGGTTCGAGTCCCACTTGCTGAACTTGCTGGCCAAAGTGGTGATAGGCTGACAACCGATCCTACGAAATTCTAGCCAGCGGAACGAATATGAGGGTGGGTAAGTCCTCTATGTGCATGTATGATGTGGAGATGCCGGCGTTGGACTGGGGTGAGCACAGTAAGAAGTCTTACAACACCAGGTTAAAGTCCAACAGGTTTGTTTCAAACACGAGCTTTCGGAGCACGGCTCCTTCTTCAGGTGATTCACCTGAAGAAGGAGCCGTGCTCCGAAAGCTCGTGTTTGAAACAAACCTGTTGGACTTTAACCTGGTGTTGTAAGACTTCTTACTATGTGCATGTAGGCACAGAAGAGATGATAGGTGGAACCCATAAGAAATCATAATGAAGATGCCTTTGAACATTTGCATCCCCTACATGAGCCAGCAATCTATTCCAAAGGCAATGGTCCTCTGTGAAAAGAAAATCCTCCTGACATTTGCTTTTTTTCCTTTTGTGCACGGCCCTTCTGGACCAAGCCAATTTAAGGAAGGTTACCTCCTTTATTCATAATATAATGTGGGGAAAATGTTACCTTATTTTAACTTAACAGTACAATTCTAGATGTTGTCTCGGTTCTGATGCAGGTTTGCGCAGAATGCTTCATTGTTGTGAGCAGAGCTGAATACTATAGAATCTTCCCAATTTATTAAAGAGGGAATAGAGTCATGGAGTTTTACGGCACAGCAAGAGGCCCTTTGACCCATCATGCCTGCTTTGGCCATCTAGCACCTGTCTATTCTAATCTCTTTTTCCAGCACTTGGCCCATCACTTTATATGCTATGGCATTTCAAGGGCTCATCTAAATATTTCTTAAATGATGTAAAGATTCCCGCCTTGACCACCCTCTCAGGCAGTGAGTTCCCAGATTCTCACCACCCTCTGGATGTAAGTGTTTTCCCTCAAATCTCTTCTAAATCTCTTGCTCCTTACCTTAAAGCTACGCTCCCTGTCTATTGACCCCTTTACCAAGGGGAAAAGTTTCTTTCTATCTACCCTATATCTACGTCCCTCATAATTTTGTGCAACACAACCAGATCCCCTTCAGCCTTCTCTGCTCTAAGGAGCACAATCCCAGCATAACCAGCCTCTCTTCATAACTGAAATGCTCCAGCCCCAGCAACATTTTGGTGAATCTCCTCTGCAACCTCCCGAGTGCAATCACACCATTCTTATAGTGATGACCAGAACTCACACAGTACTCTAGCTGTGGCCTAACAATTGTTGTATACAGCTCCATCATCACCTCTCTGCTCTTATATGCCACGCCTCGGCGAACAAAGGCAAGTATCACATATGCCTTCTAAACTGCCTCATTTACTTGTCCAGCTGCTTTAAGGGATCTCAGGACATGCACCCAAAGGTCCCTCTTCCTCTTTACTCCTTAGTGTCCTATCATTCATTGTGTATTCCCTTGCCTTATTCGTCCTCCCAAAATGCATTACCTCACACTTTTCAGGGTTAAATTCCATTTGCCACTGTGCTGCCCACTGGGCATAGCACAAGTGGCTAGCACTGTGGCTTCACAGCGCCAGGGTCCCAGATTCAATTCCCGGCTGGGTCACTGTCTGTGCGGAGTCTGCACGTTCTCTCCGTGTCTGCATGGGTTTCCTCCGGGTGCTCCGGTTTCCTCCCACAGTCCAAAGACGTGAAGATTAGGTGGATTGGTCATGATAAATTGCCCTTAGTGACCAAAAGAAAAAAGGTTAGGAGAGGTTATTGGGTTACGGGGATAGGGTAGAAGTGAGGGCTTAATGGGTCGGTGCAGACTCAATGGGCAGAATGGCCTCCTTCTGCACTGTACGTTCTACATTCTAAGACCATCCCGTTTATAACATCCTGTAATCGAAGGCTTTCCTCATCGCTACTTACTGCACCACCAATTTTCCTACCATCTTTGAATGTACAACAAGGGATCCAGCACTGGTTGCTGCAGTATGCCACTGGACACAAGCTCCTAGTCACAAAAATGACCATTGACCATCACCCTCTGCTTCCTGCCACTAAGACAATTTTGGATCCAATTTGCCAAATTGCCCTGGATCCCATGGGCTCTTACCTTCTTGATCAGTCTCCCATGCTGGACCTTGTCAAAAGCCTTACTGAGGTCCGTGTAGACTACATCAACTGCACCGCCCTCATCTACGCACTTAGTCACCTCCCTGAAAAATTCAGTCAAATATGTTAGACATGATCTCCCCCTGACAAAGCTATGCTGACTCTCCTTGATTAATCCTTGCCTTGCCTCTCCAATAGAGATTAAGTCTATCCCTCAGAGGGACCATGTGGCACAGTGGTTAGCACTACTGACTCATGCTGCTGAGGTCCCAGGTTCGATCCCAGCTCTGGGTCACTGTACATGTGGAGTTTGAACATTCGCCCCGTGTTTGCATGGATTTCACCCCCACAATATATAGATGTGGATTGGCCAAGCTAAAATTACCCCTTAATTGGAAAAAAAAATTGGGTACTCTAAATTTTTTTAAAATTCTATCCCTCGGAATGTTTTCCAAAATTTTCCCTACCACTGATATTAGACTCACTGGTCTGTAATGACCTATTTTTTGCCCTACTTCCACATTTTAAAAAAAATTTAGAGTAGCCAATTATTTATTTCCAATTAAGGTGCAATTTAGTGCGGCCAATCAACCTAACCTGCTCATTTTTTGGGTTGTGGGGGTTAATCCCACACAGACACTGGGAGAATGTACAAACTCCACACAGACAGTGACCTGGGGCTGAGATCGAACCCGGGCCCTCAACCACATAGGCAGCAGTGCTAACCATTGTGCCATCATGCTGCCCCATAATGGTACCACATAAGCTACCCTCCAGTCTTCTGACACCTAACCTGTGGCCAGAGAGAATTGGAAAGTTAGCATTAGAGCCCTGAAATCTCCTCTTTTGCCTCACAAAGCAGCCTGGAATACATTTCATCTGACCCTGGGGATTTATCTACTTTTAAACCCATTAAAACTGCTAACAACTCCTCCCTCTCAATGCTAATCTGTTCAATTATATCACAGTCACCCTCCCTGCTTTCTATACCTACAATGTCATTCTCCATAGTGAACACAGATGCAACATACTAATTTACAACCTCACCTAAATCTTTTAGCTCCACACTTTGGTCCCTAATGGACCCTTCTCATTCCTTGGTTACCCTCTTGCCCTCCATATACGTATAAAACATCCTGGGAAAATCCTTTACTTTTCCCACCAGTTTTTTAATAATAATAATAATAATTGCTTATTGTCACAAGTAGGCTTCAATGAAGTTACTGTGAAAAGCCCCTAGTCACCACATTCCAGTGCCTGTTCGGGGAGGCTGGGACGGGAATTGAACCCGCACTGCTAGTCTTGTTCTGCATTACAAGCCAGCTGTCTTAGCCCACTGTGCTAAACCAGCCCTCTCTTCACTCTCCTAATTTCTTTTTTTAAATACCCCCCTCCACCCCGCACTTTCCATGCTCTAGTAGGTCATCCACTGTTTTAAATACCACTTCCTTTCTTGTAAAACTTTCTATGTGCTGGCTCATAAAGCTCTCCTGGATGCCGTTAAGAATTTTGCCCTCTCTAAGCCTCTCACACTTTGCCTATCCCAATTAAAGGGTTGGACGGTGGCACAGTAGTTAGCACTGCTGCCTCACAGCACCAGAGACCTAGGTTCAATTCCGCCATTGGATGACTGTTTGTGTGGAGTTTGTACATGCTAACCGTGTCTGCGTGGATTTCCTCCGGGTACTCCAGTTTCCTCCCAGAGTACAAAGATGTGCGGGTTAGTTGGATTGGGCCTGTTAAATTGCCCATAGTATGCAAAAGTTAGGTGGGGTTATGGGGTTACAGGGATAGGGTGTGGGAGTGGCCCTAGTTCGGGTGGTCTTTCAGAGGGTCTGTGTAGACCCGTTTGGGCTGAATGGCCTCCTTCTGCACTGTAGGGATTCTATGATTGTATGAATATTGGTGAAGTTGAAATCCCCTTCTGTTATTACCTTATTGTTTCTACACCTCTTTGAAATTTGCCGCCATATCTGCTGTTCTATCTCTCTGTGACTGACTGGGGTCTATAGTACACTCCCTGCAACGTGATTGCCCCTTTTTTGTTTTTAAGTTCTATCCATATGGCCTCAGTTGAGGTTCCTGCTAAGATATCATCCGTCCTCACTGCTGTAATTGCAGTAACTGATCAACACCCTTTTATGCCACCCCGACTCTCCACGCCTGAAGATTCTATACCCCAGAACATTGAGCTGCCAGTCCTGCCCTTCTCTCAACCATGTCTCTGTGATAGCAGTAACACCATACTCCCACGTGTTAATCAATGCCCTCAGTTCATCGGCCTTACCCATAAGACTCCTTGCATTAAAATAAATGCCATCCTGCCTTGCCATATTCTCCTGTGCCTTAACATTCTCGCTTTGTTCTGCCTTCCAGATTGACTTGGTTTTTCGTCTATATTTGGCTATGCATCACCCCACAATGTACCTCCACACTGTAACCCACCCCCCCCTGCCAAATGGTTTATCCCCCCCTCTCCCCAATCCTCCCACCCTCCAACAGCACCAGAAAACTTTCCCACAATAATGTCATTAGTAAAACTGGAGGAATTCTGACTGTGCAGTTCTGGACAATCATAATAACCTTCCTTGTTAAGTATGATTTTAGCAACTTAGTATTTTTCCATTGATAATCCCACTTCCTCACCACCCATCACCACAATGAATTTTAGCTCCCTAATGCCATACTTTGTGAAATGCTGCCTTGATTCTGAAGGCATCTGTAATTCGACTTGTGCCCATGCCTGTCCAACATCTGGGGACCAAACTGAGTATCAGTTGAGCTTGCTATTGATGAGTATGTGTCATATGGTGGTTGTACTGATGACTTCTTTGCATCATCTTGGAAATGAAATATGAGCTGACTAAATATATTCACTTCAGGCTGTCAAAGATAATTATGAGAATAACAGTATTTTTGTTTTTTACAGATATGGCTGTGAAAGAATGTGAACAATATACTTATGAATTTAAGGATACAAATCATTCTGTTGAATTTCTTGAAGCTTTTAAAGAATTCTATTGGAATGAATTATTCACTGACATTACTTTGGAATGTTCCTCAGGACAACTATTTCACTGTCACAAAGTTGCTTTGGCAGCTTGCAGCACTTATTTCAAAGCAATGTTCACAGCAGATATGCGAGAAAAAGCCACAAGGATTATTAAAATTCCTAATATTGATGACAACATCTTGGATGCTCTTATAAGATACGTATACACATCAGAGGTGTTCATAACAGAAAAAAATGTCCAAAGCCTGTTGGAGACTGCAGATCTCCTACAATTTATATCGGTTAAAAAGGCATGTGAAAACTTTTTGATCAGGCATCTAAATATTGACAACTGTCTAGGAATGCATTCTTTTGGAGAATTCCATGTTTGTAAAGACTTAGAGAAAGAGTCTCGAAGAATGATCCTCTCTAGGTTTGAAGATGTTTCAAGGCAAGATGAATTTTCAGACATCAGCAAGGACAAACTCCTCTTTATTCTGTCCAGGGACAACCTTAATGTGTGGAAACAGGGAATACTTCTGGAAGCCATTACTAGGTGGATTGCATACGATGTGAAAAATAGAATTAACTGTTTGGAGGAATTATTAAAATACGTTCAAGTTGATTTGGATGAATTGTACCTCAGAACAGCACTTGAGTTGAATGGGCGGCGCCTTCTCTCAAGTGATGTTAAGATGCATTCTTTGAAATACCATGTTCTAAAACCAAATGAAAGTGATAACATGAAGTCACAGCTCTGCAAAAAGTCAACGTATGCTATGTATATAGTTGGTGGCTATTACTGGCATCCACTTTCAGAGGTCCACATTTGGAATCCATTGACCGATTTATGGACACAGGGTTCACGAATGCCTGATCACAAAAGAGAAAGTTACAGTGTTGCTGTTTTGGGACCAAACATTTATGTAACAGGTGGTTACAGTTCAGATAGCCTGGAGGCCCTGGACACAGTGTGGATTTATAATTCTGAAATGGATAACTGGACAGAAGGGAGCTCAATGTTGAATGCTCGTTACTATCACTGCTCAGTGGTGATGCATGGATGCATCTATGTGATGGGCGGTTACAGAGGCGGAGCTCCAGCACGAGATGCTGAGTTTTATGATCCTTTGAAAAAGGCCTGGATTTCGATTGTAAGCATGCTAAAGGGTATGTAACAAATTTCACTATCAGTGGATATAAACCCTAAATTGTTTCTGACTGAAATTTTGGAATAATCTGACATGATAGCCATCATCTTAACCAATCCCAGGGCAGCACGGTGGCCTAGTGGTTAGCACAACCGCCTCACGGCGCTGAGGTCCCAGGTTCGATCCCGGCTCTGGGTCACTGTCCGTGTGGAGTTTGCACGTTCTCCCCGTGTCTGTGTGGGTTTCGCCCCCACAACCCAAAAATGTACAGAGTAGGTGGATTGGCCACGCTAAATTGCCCCTTAATTGGAAAAAATAATTGGCTAATCTAAATTTAAAAAAAAAAAATCTTAACCAATCCCACCCAGTGGGATTGGCAGTTTATCGGATGGGAGCCTATTTTATAAACTAACCTGATGGTATACTCTACTGAAGTCAATGGAAGATAAAATCTGGCTCCTTCCATCTTCAAGCATCATGTTAGTATTTGAATAATGTGACTAAGTAATAATGGGAAGGATTTTTCAAGCCAAATGGAGGCAGAATCCTTTACATGTGTTAAAGTCACTGATATTCAGGTTGGATCATTTCCCTACTTTTGGCTTTCACCAGCGTGGGTTCCAAGTCCAACAAGGAGGAAGTTCCTTCACTCTGGCAGGAAAGCAATCAATTAAAAAGGCAATTGAGAGCATTTTTAAAAAATATATTTAGAGTACCCAATTATTTTGTTTTATCAATTAAGGGGCAATTTAGCATGGCCAATTCATCTACCCTGCACATCTTTCGGTTGTGGAGGTGAGACCCACGCAGACACGGAGAGAATGTGAAAACTCCACACACAGTGACCTGAGGCTGGGTTCGAACCCAGGTCCTCAGTGCCATAGGCAGAGGTGCTAACCACTGCGCTACCGTGCCGCCCAATTAAGCACATTTTTAACCATGAATTCTTTCTTACCTGTAAGTGCACAGCTTACATGTTTTGTCTGCACCTCGCCTGGATGAGTGCATAGCTGGTAGAGGTTCTTGAGAAAAACTGACAAGCTGGGAAAGCTTTGATCAGGTTCACTGAGAGCTCCAGCCAAGGCCAGGTAAGAGAATGCTATTGAAAGAACCTCTGTTCTGAGAGAGTGTTACCGTTACTTAATAGATGACTTCCAACTTCTCGGAAGGTACATCATCTGTCTAGCACTTCACTCGCTTTTAACTGCACGTCCCTGATGCTAGCCTTCAACACACTGCCGGAGCGATTAGTACAGCTCTATCTTCCCCCTCCTGAAAGACAGGAGCAGTGCTACATCACTGTGAACAGCTCCAGTAGCAGCAGGAGCAACATCAGCTTTCTACTCTTCAATTGCATGCTCCTCCACATGGCAGAAGGGATGAATAACAATATTCAGCTGGAAAATGATAGCGTCTAAACACAGATAATCTGTTTACTCATCATGTTTGAGATCTGGGAAAGGTCCTCAGCAAAGACCTTCCATTAAGAAATCAGGGGCGCGATTCTCCGCTCTCATGCCGGTTTGGAGAATAGCGGGCCGCGCCGATTTTCACGGCGACGCCGGTCCGACGCCCTCCCGCTATTCTCCGAACCCCGCACAAACAACACGTCGGCATTCCCGGCAAAGGCCTCGACAGAACCCCCGACATGACCAGAAGCCCGACTTTTTGGCCCCCCGCTATTCCGGATGGGCCGAAGTCCCGACGACATCACGCAATGTTTTCACGCCGGCCAACACACCTGCTTTTCAAGTTCGTCAACCAGTCGTGCTGGCTGACGAGAGCTTCGAGGAGGTGAGCGCACCGCTCAGCGCACCGCTCAGCGCACTGCTGGAGTCTAGCCACAATGGGGAAGGCATCCCCGAGAACGGGAGGGGGTCCAGAGCGGGGTGGGGGGTGGGGGGGGGGGGGTGGGAGACGGAGGGGGGTAGTGTGGGAGACTGAGGGGGGGAGTGTGGGAGACTGAGGGGGGAGTGGGAGACTGAGGGGGGAAGTGGGAGACGGAGGGGGGAGTGTGGGAGACTGAGGGGGGAGTGTGGGAGACGGAGGGGGGAGTGTGGGAGACTGAGGGGGGGAGTGTGGGAGACGGAGGGGGGAGTGTGGGAGACTGTGGGGGAGACGGAGGGGGGGAGTGGGGGATACGGAGGGGGGAGTGTGGGAGACTGAGGGGGGAGGTGGGAGACTGAAGGGGGAGTGTGGGAGACTGTGGGGGAGACGGAGGGGGGGAGTGGGGGATACGGAGGGGGGAGTGTGGGAGACTGAGGGGGGAGTGTGGGGAGACTGAGGGGGGAGTGTGGGAGACTGAGGGGGGAGTGTGGGAGACTGAGGGGGGAGTGTGGGAGACTGAGGGGGGAGTGTGGGAGACGGAGGGGGGAGTGTGGGAGTCGGAGGGGGGAGTGGGAGAGACTGAGGGGGGGAGTGGGAGACGGAGGGGGGAGTGTGGGAGACTGAGGGGGGAGTCGGAGACTGAGGGGGGAAGTGGGAGATGGAGGGGGAGAGTGTGGGAGACTGAGGGGGGAGTGGGAGACGGAGGGGGGGAGTGTGGGAGACGGAGGGGGAAGTGGGAGACTGAGGGGGGAGTGGGAGACTGAGGG